>NC_142771.1:6727500-7027500 GCF_988280905.1 Pimephales promelas | reverse complement strand
TATAAAGTTGCAATTCTGAGAAATAAAGTCGCAATTGTGAGATATAAAGTCGCAATTCAGAGAAATAAAGTCGCAATTGCGAGATATAAAGTCGCAATTCTGAGATATAAAGTCGCAATTCAGAGAAATAAAGTCGCAATTGCGAGATATAAAGTCGCAATTCTGAGAAATAAAGTTGCAATTCTGAGAAATAAAGTCGCAATTGTGAGATATAAAGTTGCAATTCTGAAAAATAAAGTCGCAATTGTGAGATATAAAGTCGCAATTCTGAGAAATAAAGTCGCAATTGTGAGATATAAAGTCGCAATTCTGAGAAATAAAGTCACAATTGTGAGATATAAAGTTGCAATTCTGAGAAATAAAGTCGCAATTGTGAGATATAAAGTTGCAATTCTGAGAAATAAAGTCGCAATTGTGAGATATAAAGTCACAATTCTAAAAAAATAGTCACAATTGCGAGGTAAAAAAAACCTCAAAATTTTGTTCTTTTTTGTTTTCTTCAAGACTTTGTTCTCAAAACTGCTGAGTTTACATCTCGCAATTCTGACTTTATAACACGTAATTGTGAGTTTATATCTCGAGATTCTGACATCTTTTCTCAGAATTGCGAGATATAAACTCGCAATTGCGAGTTATCAGGCCAATTTATAAGGGGGGAAAAGACTGACTTTTTTAGTTTATATCTCACAATTTTGACTTTATAACCTTCAATTGCGACTTTATATCAATCGATTCTGACTTTATATCTCACAATTCTGAGAAATAAAGTCAGAATTGCACGATGTAAACTCGCAATTGTGAGAAAAAAAGTCAGAATTGTGAGATAAAAAGTCGCAATTACCTTTTTTATTTTTCATTATGTGGCGGAAACAAGCTACCATACTTTGCTGACCTCTTGTGGAAAAATAATAATATAGCATGATATTTCATGACAAGTCTAGACCGCCTTGTAGCTCTATATGGAGCAAACGAGCCGTTCCACTGGGTCCTATTAAAGTCAGTTTCTCTTCAGTATGCATTCAGATACACATGCAGACATTATAAAATCATTTTTTGCTGAAGTTTTAGCATTTTTAAGTTTTTCTATGTGTACTGAAGCATTCCTCACATTCCATTGATTCCTATGGGGGTCAAATCGACCCTCGAGGGAAGGAATTGTTACTGTTTTAAATTTCAACCACAAGACTCCTCAAATCCATTGGAAATTTGTTTTGTGTATTTGGGGTTGAAATGGTGGGTCTTGGACCCCTATATGATAAACACTCAATGTAAAAAAAAAAAAGTTTTTCGGGTCAAAATGACCCCTCGTCTCATTGTTTCAGACACATCAAAGATCTCCTTCAAGAACGCTTTAGCCTTCAACTCCCCAACTTGGTCATGCGCATTCACACATTTCGGAGACACTTATCCAAATCGGCTTTCATATATGAACTTGGCATTGACAGAACGATAAAAATACCTTTTTTCCTCAATGAAATGACCAGTGAAACTCAAGACACAAGCTTTAGTGTGACAACACAACAAAAAAAGAGGTTTTAGTGCATCACATCAGGTGTTTTCAGCGTTGTTTCCCCGCTCAACCTCCCGCAGTCACGTCAACAATGTTTCTCGCATTCTCCTTTCCATCTTTTCCTCCTGTGCTGTTATGAATGTCCTCCGGCATGGAGGAGAAATGAATTAAACATCAGAGTGTTTGTCAGACAACGAGGTGTGCGTGTGTGTGTGAGAGATGGAAACCCGCAGGTAAGGTGCAAAGTCAAGTAAAAGCTCTTTCTAGGTTGGGGGGTCGAACACATACCGCGAGTTTGACCTCTCGCATCCTTTCTCCTCTATATGTCTTTCAGCAAACGCTTCCTTTTATTTCACTTGCCCTGTTTTCATCTGCTCTTTCAGATGGGGAGAAGTAACTAAAAAAATAGTGAGAGACTGGTTTCATAAATAATACTGTATTCCTATAAACAAGCAGCTTTTTCACAAAATACACTTTATTTGTGTGTATAGCAGTGAAATTTCACATGCAGATAAGTAGTCAAGTAGCTTCAAAATCTTGCTTTATTTTAGAGAACCAGTTCGTTCAGAAGAGTCAAGGAGTCAGTTCACAAAAAAGATTCACCTGAATCATTTTCATTTTGTTTGTAGCTAAAAAACAGTTTTTTAATGGACACTTGTTGGTGAAGCCACACTATTATGAAACCATCAGTGTGTTTTCCACTCAATCATATAAATTAGTGTTTTTTTAGCTTGTTTTTACGTGCATTTAGTGTAAATTCATCTGTTAAAAGTGATCATATACTAGATCTTTAGCATTTAAAATGGCTTCTGCTTTCAATGCATTTTATTCAATTATAATAAATACATTCAAAATGCTAAAACATACTTTCCCCAACACTGCGCATCAACCGGATGAGAAGTTTATGGTCTTTGTATTGATTCAAGAAGTCAATCTGTGACCTTTAGATCCCGTCTTAGTCTTAATTCACAACTAAACTGAACTTCTTATGTGCGTTTCTGCTTTTCGAATGTGCATGAGGGAGATATAACTGGAGAAGGTCACATTAATTATGATTTCTGAAGGATCATGTGACACTGAAGACTGCTGAATATTCAGCTTTTGATCACAGGAATAAATTACATTTGAACATATATTCACACAATGGTAATAATATTTCTGTTTTTACTGTATTTTTCATCAAACAACTCAAAGCTTTTAGTGTGGCTGTAGTTTAACTACTAAAGAGAACAAATAATTGAAATGAAAGACCTGAAATTATGAGAAAGGCAAAGGAGAGAGGAGTGTGGGACTCTCCAGAGTCATGCTGCTCTCTTTGTGATGTTTTGGGCCAGGAAAACACCCCCCAAACACACACACACACACATACACACACAGCACGGATTATGCAATTTTCTGCCGCCCATGCATGCGGTTCCTCCCCTCCTCTGCACCACCAGCAACAACAACAACAAAAACCCAAAAAAATCCTGATTTAACACCAATTCCAGAGCCACCAAAGCACAGATGGGTGGAGAAACTGAGTGAAAAGAGCTGTCAGGTGTTTATGGTTGGACAAACGCTTTTAAATGCAAATTAACCAGCAGCACTGTTGAAAAACGATTTCAAATGTGCCTTTCGTTGCCAGATCTTACTAACTCACTAACTCTTCCTGGTGCATTTCAGATTCGCACGGCTCACCTGCCTTCGGATCAGAGATGCCGTACGTCATGGAGATTTTATCCCATCTGATCTGCATAAGTCACACATAATCATGCGAAGAGCGTTTGAACCTCATCAATAATTCAAAAGACATTAGCATCATGTAAAACAGGAACGAAAACAAACATTTAAGCAACCAAACTTGCACTCAATCACACACATAGGTCTAAAGAGGCCAGACATTCACAAAAAAAAAAAAAACAGATTTGCATTTGCATTATTTGGTTATTACTGAAACTGAGATCTGCTCCAGGTCACCTGATATACTTCATCCTATCATGAGGCCACACTAAATGCTAAATTCAAAGATGAAGCTACAATCAGAATGATGTTCAGCATACAGTAAAGGAGATTTCACTGTGGGCAGGGCTACACAGCATGAGCTATCACTCATTGGCTGTGTTCGAAATCGAATAATACCCTTAAATTGAGGGAACGGCAATTTGTGGTGGTGTCCGAAACCATAGTGGACGTTTATTGACTGCATTTACTCAATCCCACAATGCACCGCCATAACGGGTGTACAACTGATGTACGCTCAACGGCTAGAGAATACCCTGAATGAATTCCCGCTTCTGACCACAGGATGGCGCACAGCCGAATCATCCATCCATTTAAATAAACCGCAGGTCCAATGTGGGTGCAGCGTAATATTATACAGGTATTAATTAAATTAAGGTTTATATATTTTCATGACAGATATCAAGATAAACATTTCCATTACTACTGAAGCTGCCAGTTTGCTAAGCTTAGCGAATAATTATTAAAAAGCAAGCACAATATAAAAGAGGCAGCCCTCGTTTTCATTCACTCCTTCAAGTGGACTATATTAGGGAATAGTGAATGAGGGTATAGTGGGCGATTTTAAACATGCGTTACTGCCCACCTACCGCTGAGACGACCCGCAGGTCATCAGAGGTCACCAGGGGTCATCAGAGGTCAGTTTGCACCAGGGTTAAAACCATATAAATATAAATATTACACGACAAAAGTTGAAGCACTGAATTTGCTTTAAATAAAACAATTAAAACATTTAAATAAAGATTGAAATAAAGCTGAAGACCTATATAACGAATAAATATTAGATGGAAAACTTAAACTAAAAAAATTTTTAAAAAAATTATGTTGCTTTGGCAATGGACTGTAAGTTCAAGTAGTAGAGATAAAATTACCAACTAAAAATATATATTAATTAACAACTAATAAATAAAAGTTTGAAAATTCGAAAAACTAATAAAAATGACAAAAGCAAAGAATTAAAACTGCTAAAAATTTAAATGAAAAATAAAAAATTATAATAGTACATAACTCATGGGAAATAAATACAAAAAGTATTGTTTAAAAGTAGTATTTAAAAAAAACGAATAAATATGACAAAAACAATAAAATGTACAAAAAAATTAACAATCAAAACTGCAATTTAAAAAAAAATAAAAACTAATATATTAAACAACCAAACAAATATTTTAAATGTTGCCTTGGTAATTAAGTAAAGTGAACTAATTAAATTAATAAAAAGGATATATAATTGTAAAATAGCAGAGCATTCGCTCAGTGTAGAGGAACTGTGACTGTCTCAACCCTCGAGATGCCAGAAGACCATCAGTGATTGTGTGAGGTCAGCATACTCTTCAGTTTAATCAAACCTTGAATTAAGGATATTAAATCAGATAATCGAGTCTCAATGATGGCAGTTTCATGAGGTCCTTCCCGCTGGGCTTTGATAAAGATCTCTTTCTCTCTGAACAACGTGTGCTTCTGCTATTGTGCACTTCATGATAGATCTTTCTTCAGATGATGTCACTCCACCATGCTTTGTCACACAAGAGTGTGTGTTTGTCAGCGACGCTCGTCCTCGGGTTGCACCCCATTAAGTCATGATTGAAACGATGGCAGACATGACACAAGCTATTTATAATCCTAATGACTCGTCTCTCTCTCTCAGGCGCTCTGAAGGCCTCCCGCTCTTTGCACAACCTCCAAACTCATGAGGCAGTGTGACGGGCCTGAACTTACAGCATGCATTTTTAGATTGATATGGTTCGTGTTAATGATTTAGATGACACTGAAAATGATTTCAGCCAGAGAGAAACCTGATTGATACAAGTGCACTGCATACTGCACACTTCATAGTGTATACTGCATAATAGAAGAACTGGTTTAGCGTAACATGCGAACGAACCTCATTGGTTCTGGCAAAAGCTCAAAAGTGATGCGTAACACGAGAACGAACCTCATTGGTTCTTGCAGAAGCTCAAAAGTGATGCGTAACACGAGAACGAACCTCGTTGGTTCTTGCAGAAGCTCAAAAGTGATGCGTAACACAAGAACGAACCTCATTGGTTCTTGCAGACGCTCAAAAGTGATGCGCAACATGAGAACGAACCTCATTGGTTCTTGCAGAAGCTCAAAAGTGATGCGTAACACGAGAACAAACCTCATTGGTTCTTGCAGAAGCTCAAAAGTGATGCGTAACACGAGAACGAACCTCATTGGTTCTGGCTGAAGCTCAAACGTGATGCGTAACATGAGAACGAACCTCACTGGTTCTTGCAGAAGCTCAAAAGTGATGCGTAACACGAGAACGAACCTCATTGGTTCTTGCAGAAGCTCAAAAGTGATGCGTAACACGAGAACGAACCTCATTGGTTCTGGCTGATCGCTCAAAGGTGATACGTAACACAAGTCAAGTGAACTGATGTGTGTGTTGATGAATGTTTATTGTAAATAAAACCCTAAATTCAATCTGTTCAACATACAAAGTAATCGAGTCTCTTCAGAAAATGTAACTAAACCACTCAATTCAAATAGATTAGCTTTACAATCTCTTAATGAACTTTTTGATGCGTCAAAATAGTTGCGTAGCGGTCAACGGAGGGACAGAAAGCTCTCAATCTCATCAAAAAGATCTTCATTTGTGTTCTAAAGATGGAACAAAGGTTTTGTAGGTTTGGAACGACACAGGGGTCGGTAATTAATGACAGAATTTTCATTTTGGGGTGAACTATATCTTTAATATGGTGCTGCTAGCCTACTTTCAGATAAAATCTCTGGTGGGATTATTAATTTACACACATGCTTGATTTTAAGACATTTCTGAAGAGCTACCCTTTGACCTGATCTTACCATCCCATCATAAACAAACAGCTCAACTCCCCCTAACAAGGGTTCTTCCACTCACACATCAAACCGCATCAGACACGGAAACTCTCTCAGGACGACGACTCCTCACAACCCTGCGAACGCGCCTCCATTAAAGCTCTCTTTGTAGCCGGATTTCTGATCTTTTATTTACGTCGCTCGCTCGGCGTCCCCGTACCGTTATCAAGATACTGTACGACATCAAAGAGCGTCGACGCGACTCGCTCGCTTCTCCTCCTGATGAGCTCACGGGTTTGATAAAACATTCTGTTGGGGAATCAAACACGAAGCCTCTTCAATCGCGCGCTCAAAGAGTTCAAACACTCGACACGAACCTCGACATGCATTGCACATCTGATTTAAAAAGCAGTTTTTTTTGGGTGGGGGGTTTCTCTGCTAAATAAAGATGCAACAAATACATTTACCTCTGTGTGACCCTCGAAGAATTTCACTGACATGACGACATGTGCTTTTGCTTGCTTTGTGAACGGGGTGACGGGAAGTGCCTCGTGTTTCTTGAAGTTCATCTTTGTTTCGAGTGTTTCTTGAGCAGCAAATCGTCAAAGGATCACGTGACACTAATGACTGCAGTAATGCTGAAAATTCAGCTCTGAATCGCATTAAATTATATTTTACAACCTGCTAAATCAGTTCTATTAAATGATAATGCTATTTCACAATATTACTGTTTTATATATCACTGTGATATTTTAATTTTTTAACAGGTTATTTGAAAAATGTTCAAGTGATAAAGCGCTGTTTCATTCGTAAAAATTGGATAAAGTTTAAATTAAAATGATCCCATGATTGGAACCCTTAGAATGTTCTAATGATGCGTCCGACAGAACTCTTTAAAGGGATAGTAATTATCCCATGATTTGCCCACCCTCAAGCCTAGATGTATATGGCTTTCTTCTTTCAGACGAATACCATCGTAGTTATATTAAAAAAAAAAGTCCTGGCTCTTCCAAGCAAGATTTCCAAGAGATTTTAAAGCCCAACAAATTGCTTCCATCCACGATAAAGGTGATCCATACAACTCCATGGGGTTAATAAAGGCCTTGTGAAGCGAAGTGATGCATTTGCGCAAGAAAAATATCCTTTTTTATAAGTTTATCAACTAAAGTAACTATCTTCCGACTGACAGGTGGCTTACGCTACACAATCCTATGTCATACATCACCTCAAGTGTTACTCTTTTGGTGTAAGCTGACTGGAGTCTGTCGGAAGCAAGTTATTTTAGTATGTATTACTTTTATCATGGTTGGATGCACTTTTTTTGCACTACAAAATCTCACCCCCCATTCACTCCCATTATAAAGCTTGGGATATTTTTTAATGTAACTCCAATTCATCCGAAATAAGAAAGTCATATACACCTAGGAAATCTTAAAGGTGAGTAAATGATGGGGTAATTTAAATTTTTGGGTGAACTATCCCTTTAAATGCATCTGTTAAAGGGATAGTTCACTCAAAAATGAAAATGAATTTAATTTATTTATTTTGTCCCACCATACTATGGAAGTCAATTGCTACCATCCACTCTTTGGTCACCAACATTCTTCAAAATATCTTTTTTTTTTTTTTTTATTCTTTGTCTCAAACAATCAACATACACTCTAAAAAATGCTGGGTTGTTTTAACCCAATTTTGGCTCAAATATGGACAAACCCGAAATGTTGGGTTAAAAATGTAATGTAAAAATTTAACCCAACGGCTGGGTTAGTCCATATTTGACCCAAAGTTGGGTTAAAACAACCCAGCATTTTTTAGAGTGTAGATATACAACAACAAAACAATAATTAAAACCACAAAGTAAAACACAACCACCAGAAAATAAGTATGTACATATAAATAATAGTAGTAATAATACCAAAATCTTCGTTTGTGTTCAACTGAAGAAAGAAACACATAGAGGTTTTGAACAACTTGACGGTGAGGAAACATTGTTGGATGATCTATCTCTTTAAAAGCTGCTAGCGGTTAAACCGAGCAATCAAAACTAGCGACAGCATAAGAAAAACGCCTAAATGTGAAGAAAGCGCTCAAGGCTTCTGCTGTGCCCTTTACTGTCCTGCTCTGAAGGTGTCGGCCCACAGCTAACATCCCATAATCCTCCTGGTTTGTCAATAATGGAGCGCGGCGATTGGTGCTGTAAATCACGAGCGGGTCCAGGGTCAGTCAGCTGAGGTGATTGTGTTCAGTCTCTCCACAGGCCTTGACTAAGATCTCATGAAATTCATCCTCAATAACGCCGTGACCGAAGGCGGCAAAGATCCGCCTCTTCTCTCTTCATTATACGAGAAGGCCGCGAAACGGCAAAGCGACCCCCCATAAAACGAGCACACACACACATACTCTACGGCAAATGAAATTCCCTCAACGTCATATTTTGTTGAGAATGTCAAAGAGATTGCGAGCGGACCTGAAGCGTTGTGTAGTGCTCGACTTGCATTGTCAATACAAAATTGATGCTAAAAAGAATTAAAGTAAAGTCCCCCTGTGGTGAAAATCCAGTTTTTAATGTTGTTTATGTGTTTTTTATATGCTTTAGACAGTCTCAAACACACGGTTTGAAATCGCTGGTGTTTCTGACGTCACACACTACCTTGTAACCAATCAGATCAACGTGTGATCGTCAACCAGTGGATCTCTGAGTGGAGGCGGGGCTCATTTGCATATTCATAGAAGGACGCATACTTGATGAGGCAAAGGTGTCGAGTTACATCCAAGCTATTTTAAGACATGAAAACAGGAAAAGGAAAATAAAACATTTAAATATGCAATTTTGGTGATCAAAGATGAGTTTTAAGGGATAAAATGATTGACTAATTAAAACTGACTCTTTTTTTAGGCCGGGTCAGCATTCATATTGTTTTTAAAAACAGGGTGCGTTGTGAACATATTTCTTTCCATCTTCCAGAGAAGAAAGTGGGGTTTAGATGGACATGAGGGCGAGTAAATGTGAACGAATATCTCATTCTCTCCTCACCAGACGTTTTTATGCAGTGCACGCCGTTCAGACGGAGATGCAATCTTCCCACCGCTGAGATGCAGAGATGATATCCGAGGTCACGTTCCCCTTCAGGCGCAATCCATTTTCCCTCCAAAAGGGAAACGCAGTGCATCCTGGGACGGCGTGTGTGAAGCGTTGAATTAGAGGAGTTCAGGAGTTCCTCCATCCCCCGTGAGGGTGCCGTCTTTCAGGACATTACCCAGCGATGTGCTCACGGAGAGTGTTTCCCAGCGTCATGACGGAGACTCGGGCTTCAGATGGGATCTTTCCGCTTGGATGTGTGTGTCGGCCTGCTGAGATTCTGTCAGTCTGTGCGTCTCTGGAGTCCTGGTGTGTGTGTGACTAGCGCTCCTGAGGGTGGGCTGGCACGCGCTGAATAAGACAACAGATTCGTCTCAGCATAAGGTGTGAGAAAAGTGTGATGCATCATTTCCACAGTGACAGCGGAAAGCCTTGGGTTTTCCTCTCCTCTCTCCCTCTCTCTCTCTCTCTCTCTCTGATCACTGCTTGTCTGCAAAACTGCTTTAAAACGGATACAAGCTAAACTACACTCTTAGAAGAAAAGGTTCTATATAGAACCATAAAAGGTTCTATCAGCGCTACGTATTTGGAACCCCTGGCCTAAAAGGTTCTATACACTCTTAAAAAAGGGTTCCACTGGGTTCTATATAGAACCCTGGGGTTCCATACTTGGCCAATAGAACCTTTTACCAAAAAAAATGGTTCTATATAGAACCATTTTGGACTTCCATACTGTATATGAAGCAGAGGATGGAACCATTTTTGGTTCTAAATAGAACCATTTCTTCTAAGAGTGTATTTTAAGTAGACTAAACTAGTTGAATAAATACTCCTGTTACAGCTACCAAAAGAAGTATTGAACAACATCTAAGAGGAAATAAATGTATTAATATATTCAACTACTATGAAATTATATGTATTTTGAAAACCTCTATACAAATAAATGTTAATTGAATTTAACTAAATACTCTATTCCTGGTTTTCATGCATTTGGTTAAATTCTATTAACATTTATTTGTATTGCGGTTTTCAAAATACATATAATTTCAAAGAAGTTAACACAATGAATGTAACTAAACATATTGAAATCTATCTGTCTGTCTGTATATCTATCTATCTATCTATCTGTCTGTCCGTCCGTCCGTCTGTCTATCATCCATCCATCCATCCATACATCCGTCCATCCATACATCCATCTATCTATCATCCATCCATCCATCCATCCATCCATCCATCCATCCATCCATCCATCCATCCATCCATCATCCATCTATCATCCATCCATCCATCATCCATCTATCATCCATCCATCCATCTATCATCCACATATCATCCATCCATCCATCCATCATCCATCTATCATTCATCCATCTATCATCCATCTATCATCCATCCATCCATCATCCATCTATCATCCATCCATCCATATATCACCCATCCATCCATCCATTCATCCATCCATTCATCCATTCATCCATCCATCCATCCATCCATCCATCCATCCATCTATCTATAATCCACCCATCCATCTATCATCCATCCCTCCATCTATCATCCATCCCTCCATCTATCATCCATCCCTCCATCTATCATCCATCTATCATCCATCCATCCATCCATCCATCCATCCATCTATCATCCATCCATAATCCACCCATCCATCTATCATCCATCCATCCATCTATCATCCATTCATCTATCATCCCTCCATCTATCATCCATCCATCCATCCATCCATTCATCCATCCATCCATCCATCCATCCATCTATCCATCCATCCATCCATCCATCCATCCATCCATCCATCCATTCATCCATCCATCCATCCATCCATCCATTCATCCATCCATCCATCCATCCATCCATCCATCTCTTTTTTAACTCTGTTCTGTCACGTTGACTCTCACAGCGATCAGCAGCACTCAAGCTTTATCAAGCTTTGACGTCACGACTGCTCTTAGACAGACGGGTCTATTTTCTGACAGGTACCTTCATAACAGACACGAATCTCAGACATGCATATGCTATAAAGAAAATGTTATATTTAAATACGCTTAGATTTGACAGACTGCAGCCAATCTGACAACAAGCCTGCGAGAATGAAGAGTGACTGCAAGTGAAGAACAACAGAGGTCTGTGTCAGTTTCTGACAGGAAAGTTTCTCTCTCGGTTTCTGTTGTTGACAGAGCTCAAATCACTTTACTAGTTACTTCAGTACAGCGTCGAGGTCGACGGTGCTCTTACTAAACAACTGACCAATGAAGCCCAGATACAGACTCAGATCTGCCAGTAAAACAACCAGGATGTCTAAATATATATATATATATATGTGAAAAATTATTTAGGGCCATAGTGTGTGACTGTCCCTGAGATTCAGTGATGGCTGTTAGATCCTATGTGCGGTGTGTGTGTGTGTAAATCAGCTCTGACACACACTGATGGGATGCTTTTTCAATGCCAGCACATAAAACACATACACAAATCGTGACAGAGTCCCGTAAAGAAAAGAGTGTCAGGAATAAAAAGATGCCTGTGCAAAAAATAGCCAGCCATATAACCAAATGTTATGCGGATCAGAAGAACCAAACAACACATCCAGAGCGAGAAACACAAACACACAAAGGAACTGCGCATTATGAAGACCGAGAGGTCAGATGACTGTCCGATGAAGGTTGTGTGTGTGAGACGGATGTCTCTCCAGTGGGGCTTTGGCAGGTAATCGTCTCTTTCTCCTGGTTTCTTCTGCTCACACACACACACACAGTGCTAACACTCAGCTATTGATCACGCCGCACGTCACCGATTATAAGAACCACAGATACATCTTCCCCTCGCTGCAGAAATATTGGCTTCCAGCAGATCATATGCTCAGGAAAGAAAAATCACGTGAAATCTCTTCAGAGGCATTTCTGACCACTTTGGTGCCAACTTAACCCTCAGGTGCTCTTCGGTCATTTCTGACCGAAAAATTTCTGTTTTGAATTTTTAAAAATCACAGCTTCATCGAAATGTTACGAAACTTGGTGACTTTTATGGCATTATGTATGTGAATACAAAAAAAATGAGGTCATGATGCGAGCAGGCTAAGTGGTAGTAAAAAAATAGTCACACTTGTGCTCTTTGGTCAAAAAGGAAATGAATGGGAAATTGACAAAAACACAAAAACTTTGAGAATTTTTGTGTGTACAATCTACAAATCGGCCACAATGCAGAAAAAAAAGTGTTCAACAATGAAGGGTGACACTCTAAAAAATCAAAAGTGCAAAACAGAACACATACACACACACTTTTATACACAAAAACACCAATAAATTGTGATTAAAGAAATCTGTTTTGAATTTTTAAAAATCACAGCTTCTTCAGAAAATTACGAAACTTGGCGACTTTTATGGCATTGGGTATGTGAACACAAAAACAAATTGAGGTCATGATTCGAGCAATTTAAGTGGTCGTAAAAAAATGAGTCACACTTTTGCTCTTCTGTCAAAAATGACCGACCCATAGGAAATTAATGGGAAATTGACAACAAAAAAAAACTATCGGAATTTTTGTATGTACAATCGTCAAATTCTAAAAAAAAGTACGCCGCAAGAAAGGGGTGACACTCTACAACATCTAGAGTGCAAAACAGACACACCCACCAACACACACACACATACAAACACACTTTTATACACATACACACCAATACATTTGATTACAAAAAGTATGTTTTAAATTTTTAAAAATCACAGCTTCATCGCAATATTACAAAACTTGGTGACTTTTATGGCATTATGTATGTGAACACACAAAAAAATTGAGGTCATGATCTGAGCATGCTAAGTGGTTTTAAAAAAAATAGTCACACTTGTGGTCTTTGGTCAAAAATGACCCCCATAGGAAATGAATGGGAAATTGTAAAAAAAAAAATTGAAAAAAAAAATTGTGAATTTTAGTTTGTCATTTTTTTTATAAGAAATAGTTTTTGAGATTGTTAAAGCTGCAGTTCGGCGTTTTTCCCTCTTTGTCGCCATCTCTGTTCGAAATCTGCTATTGCAGTCATTGTTCATTCGCGCTGTGAATTATCAATTGATTTGTTGATTTATTGATTTATTTGTTGATTGATTGATCGATTTTCTCATTTGATCCCACTGAGGAGCATGTCAACTATGTAACTCAGTTTTCCCAGTGGTGAATATGGAGCATGTGAACATGTAAACATGACGGTGAGCTGCTAATGACGGCAGAAAGGCAGAAATTATTAATAATAATAATAATGCAGAGACGGAGGAGAAATGTAATGATGGTGTGTGTGTGTGTGTGTGTGTGTGTTTAAAAAGGTGCTGTCAGAATATGACGCCTCTGATCTCATTTCCTGTGGCGTTGTGATGAGCGGCGCTCGCTGACAGGTGAGTCGCATTAAAATACTCTCTCTCTGCTGCGTATATCTCTCCAGACATTTATGAATTTAATAACTCAACAATTATCCTACGTCAAATGGGGATTGACAGATATTGCCAAAGCAAACAGATAGCAAACATGTTGACTAAACTTTAACTCAGCGTGTTAAAGTCAAGACAAAAACTAAAAGGAGCGAAAGCACACTGACCAATCAGAATCAAGTATTCCAGAGAGTTGCGCAATATAACTTTAACTAATCTATTGTTTCATCACAGTTCAATCAAAACTACAACTTTTTCCCCTAATGAATGTCTTTACTTTACGTTTCTCATTATGTTTACACTGTAAAAAATATTTTCAAGATTTGTTATCACAACATATTTTCTTTTGTCAAATCAACTTTACAATAATTTATTTAGTTGAGTTAACTTATTATTTTGAGTTTCTGATAACTAAAATAATCTCCTTCGTTGTATTAACTCACTTTTTCCAGTTCAATCAACTTAAAATTTTAAGGCAACCCAGGTTACTTACTTTTTTAAGTTAAACCAACAATATTTTTTACAGTGTAGTAATCAAATTTTTTCTTTTGTCAAATCAACTTAAATAATTTATTTAGTTCAGATAACATATAATTTTGAGTTTCTGATGGTTAAATTAATCTCCTTCATTGTATTAACTCACTTTTTCCAGTTCAATGAACTTAAAATTTTAAGGCAACCAGGTTACTTACTTTTTTAAGTTAAACCAACAATATTTTTTTTACATTGTAGGTTTCATTAATAACTTCACCAGCTAATCTAATTCTGACGGATAAAATCAAGCCCACATTATTACATTATTCGACACACACATCACAACACATGTGACTCAGTACATCACAATCTCATAAATGGATAACAAGCTTATAATTAATAGCTTATCCCTCAATCGGGTCATGGGTCTATACGAACCCAATCGAAAAAAAAAGGTTCCCTTCATCTCATGTGACTTTTCATATTATCTACATACTCCTAAAATTAATGTGGAAATATTACATTTTTTCAAGCTCTTCCATCATAAAAAGTCACCTCGAATGATGTCACCACATACATCAGTTTTGCGAAATCCCTAATGATCAATTACACGTGTGTGTGCTTTATAAAGCCATGAAGGGAAAAACTCACTCCAGCACAAAGAGCATCCCAACCCTCGGTGATGGAGAACTTTAATATGCGTACTCGATGGCTAATTTAATTTCGCCTGATATTTCCATAAGCAGCCGAAGCACCTGCACGAGAGACGGAGGGGGAGATAATGAACTTGACTGATCTCATCTCCTCTCATTCTCTTCATCTCGAACACAAAATGAAGTCTTCTGTCATTGTGGACTTGTCACCCTAATGAGATGTTCACCACCTGAGATAAAAATATTTTTAAAAAATCTAAAAATGAACCCAATAAAGGTCAAATCCGCTGTTTCATCGCTGAATGTTTGATAGTTTTTTCCCCTCTGCAAACATCTTGTTTCTCAGTGAGTTTCTGAAGCAGATGGTGTGTAAAGCAGCACGGATCTCTTTAATACAGTAAAAGTATCCTCCGGAGACGCGTGGCAATTTGTCTGAGACACACACACACACACACACACAGACTGACGGAAGAACAGACGCTTCACATTTCTGAAACACGAGCGAACAGGTCAGCAGATATTCAGCAAACTCACAGCTTTCACCAGACAGAGATAAAAAAGACGCGCTCATCACATCCCGAGCTTTGTAAAGCACCCGGCGAACCACACACGAGACCTCAGGTGTCTCTCAATGATGGAAATTGGAGATTGAAAACTCGGAACGCACTTGAATCTCAATGTGAACTCAAATGTTCCCAAGATCACATAAACCTCATTTCTGTTTCTCCCGAGGACCATAAGAGATGATACTGAGACGTAAAAGAGATCTGAGCAATGAAATGCTCCTCTGCACTGTAAAAAATCCGGTAAAATACTGTAAAAATGCTACAGTGCGAAACTGTTAATTGGTAAACAGAAAGTTTCCGTATTATACACGGTAAATAACTGTGATATAATTTTACAGTAAAATACCGTTAAATTTACAGTTTTTTTTACGTGAAAAAGAACAAATCATTGTATAATTTACAGTGAAAAACCGTAAATTGACATTCCCACAATTCCCTGTGTGACACTTCACATTTTTATGTATTTTTGTTGAAATAACTATGGTTCCTCATAGTTTTATTGAGTTTTTTTCTAATCAGTTATGTACATTAGGGTTTTATGTTACATTTAATGTTGTTAAATTAATGTTTATTGCATTTTTTTTTAATTTCATGTGTGTTACCATGATTGTGTTAATGTTTGTGTGAATGACATTGTGCAGCTTGTGATAAGCTGTGATTGAGGTCTAAAACAGATATCAATACATCAATAAGTTGTTAAATCCACATTTTATCAGAAAATAAATTACGGTTTATTACTGTAAATTTTAAGTTAAGTCTGTAAAACCATTAACGTTCCTACCATATTTTTAACGGTAAAGTTCTGGCAACCACAGCTGCCGTTTTTTTACCGTAAAATTTACGGTTTATTTTTTACAGTGTGGTCAATGATCTCGCAGAATAAGATGCAGAAACACTCAAAAGGGAAAAATTACAAATCTCAGTTGTTTCTCTTAAAATTCAAAGAGATTAAAACGATATTTTTTCCTGCTTGTCAAATGTTTCTCTTGAGATCTCAGTAGTGTCTCCTATAAAGCCATGTGAAAAAGTCAGCGAATCCAAACTGAACATTTCTCATCCAATTCTCTCAAGATCAAATAAGGTTTTATTTCTCAACACAGATTTTAGGAGAAGATACACACATAACCAAGAAACGAGCAATAAAACGTCCTCTAATCGCTGATTTCTCAGGATGATATACAGAAACACTGAAAGATTATAAACTTTAAACCTCTCAATTGTTTCTCCTTCATTCCAATAAAATTAAAATGTTCCTACGGAGACAAAGTCTCACACGTGTCTCAATAATGTCTCAAACTGCACTCAACACATCAAACTCTGGAAAAGATTTCAATGTAAACTCAAACATTTCTCATCAAATTCCCCTAAAATCAAATAATCCGGCTGCTATCCACACTTTCTTTTCTGTTATTTTATGAGAAACATCTGAGAAGATACAGAAATAGTATATATGTTCCTTTATTGGCTGATCTCTCAGCATACGCTCCAGAAACACTCAAACTGGAGAGAAAAATCAACTCTTTAAAATCTCGATGTTTCGCCAGCATTTCAATGAGATTAAATGAGGACATTTCCAACTCTTCAACGTTTGCCTTGAGAAACAGGAGATCTCAATAATGTCCCGGATTGCGCCCAGATTTACCAATACACCAAAGATCTCAGTGTAAACTCAAACATTTCTCATCAAATTCTCTCAAGATCAAATAATCCGGTTGCTATTTATTTTTATTCTCCACAGAGATTTTAGGAGAATCATCTGAGAAGACACTCACACTTACGTGGCCGTGAACTGAGCAATAAAACACTCAACATAAGATGCAAAAAAACCCAAATTAGACCAGTAAGCAAAATGATGTCCAAAAGAAGTCTTTTCAAAGTCCGACTTTTGTGACAGAGACGTTGAAAAGACGTCTTTTTGACATCATCGTGTTTATCTTCAATGTCTCGATTGTTTCTCCAGTGAGAGTGTTGAAGTCTCCTGTTTCTCAGATGTTCCTCCAGACATATAACCTATTATCTCACATATGTCTCCTCTAGAGTTTCAAACGAGATCTCACAAAGTCTCAAACTGCGCTCAGACACCACAGTCTGTCATCAGAAACCACAGTCTCAATATTTTCCAATATTTCAATATGTATTTCCTCCAAATTGACGCTCTTGAGCTTTGAAAAAGAAACCTTTGACTAAGTATAATACCATTTTAAGATCCGCTCACATGCATTCGGACTCAACCAGCCTGTGTGTGTGTGTGTGTGTGTGTGTGTGATGTTTCTGTACTCACAGTGGTGTGAGGGCTGTAATCTCCTCAGTGAAGTCGCCCTCAGGGTATCTCTCTTCCTCCTCTTCCTCTGCAGGAGAAACACACTGCGATCTGGAAACGTGGACTGCGCAGGGATGAGAAAACGTGTGGGAAAATGAGAGAAAAGGAGGAGAGACACACACAGATAGAGAGAGAGAGAGAGGGGATGATTGGTCTGTTGGTCCGTGTGAGGGAATGTGTGTGTAGATGGAGAGAGAGAGAGAGATTTGATCTCACGTCAGAATTGAAAGATATGGGAATGTTATTGTTTGATGCAGTCACACATTATTTAACAAATAGTTCTGGATCTGGACTCTGATTGGTTGAAAGAGCAAATATATGAAGAGTTCAGATGCAAAAGCCTCTAAATGCCATTTGAAATTTTCTTCTTTAATGATGATTTTTATCAAACTTGTATATTTAAGTTCAGTAATTTCACTTAAATAACAATTAATAGGTAAAATATAAAAATATACTTAAATATACAAGCTTGATAAAAATCATCATTAAAGAAGAAAATTTCAAATGGCACTTAGAGGCTTTTGCATCTGAACTCTTCATATATACACCAGTGTTCAAAAGTTTGGGGGCTGTAAGATATTATTTGATCAAAAATACAGTATGTTGTGAAATATTATTACAATTTAAATAAGTGTTTACATTTATTCCATTGATCAAAGCTGAATTATTTCAGCATCATTACTCCAGTCTTCAGTGTCACATGACCAGGAATCATGATCGGATGCTCAAGAAACATTTCTTCGCAACTGAAAACTCTATATTTTCATATTTTTGCGTAAACCATGAGACATTTTTCTGGATTATTTGATGAATTGAAAGGTCAAAAGAACAGCATTTATTTGAAATAGAAATATTTTGTAACATTTTATAGGGCTGTGCAAAAATTAATTGCGATTATCCAAAATAAAAGTCTGCGTTTACATAATATATTTGTGTGTGCTGTATATAATTATTTTGTATATATAAATACCTATGCATGCATGTATATTTTTAAGAATTATTTGCACTTAAATTCTGTGTATATATATATATATATATATATACATAATCTATATTATATAAATATAAATATTTATATATGAATAACAAATTTTCTTAAATATATACATGCATGCATAGGTATTTATATGTACAAAATAATTATATATAGCACACACAAATATATTATGTAAACACAGACTTTTATTTTGGATGCGATTAATCGCAATTCATTTTTGCACAGCCCTAATTTAAAAACATCTTTACAGTCACTTTTGAACAATTGAATGCATCCTTTCTGAATTAACGTATTAATTTATTTTGAAAAAAAAAAAACTTTTAAATGTTCTGGTCCCTAAATATGATTCAAATCCAACAGGTGAAAATCATGCATCTGCTAATTTAATAAAGTAACAGCAAAGAGGGAAAAAAAGACAATAAATGATAGATAAACCAGCATGAGAGAGAATGTGAGATCTCTCTGTCACTCACACACACACACACACACTGCCATGTTGTCGTCCTAAACGCCACCAAATTCAATTAAAAAGAGGAATTGCCAATTAGAGGTGTGTTATGATCCGAGAACAATGAAGTAACCCGTGATTCATTGGCTGAAGCTCCCGGAGGGACTCGCTTCTGATAGACCAATCCATTCACACACACACACACACACACCTGCACAAACATATGCATGTCTGCAAACACACACGCTTGGCATTCACCTCTTTCTCAGCCAAGTCTGCCAGCCTGCGGCAAGAACACGGTGAAAACTCACACACACACTTTAGTAAGCCAGACGGAAATAAACCCAGGCAGACTCCTCATTCGATTCCGATCTGTGAAATAAACACATGGATATTTGGCTCGGGTTTTTTATCGCAATACTTCCCTCTCTCTCGGTCCTCCTTTATTAAATTACCCACAATGCATCTGCGTGATGAACGAGGCGCCCGATGACAGATTGAAGATCAAACTCGCGTCGATAAGGCAAAAGAGAGTTTAACCCCGTGACCCAGATGCCAACACAAACACGCCGAGAGCAGATGGGTCGATATCAGTGCGGACGCCAGCATGCAGATCTCAATGTGTGTCTTCACAAAAGAAGAAGATTGGACCCCATTGGCTTACATTGTATTGACAAAAGACACTTTATTTTCCAAACCACTGGTCCAATGTGGGTACAGCGTAGTATCAAACAGGTGTAAATTCCTTTTTACTTGGTTATTAAATTGTTTAATTAAGGTTTATACATGGTTTCCATGAAGATACCAGCGCAGTCTCACCCCAAAAAGTCATATAACTGACGTTTTGGGACGTCTTTTGACCATACGTCAATATTCGCCTTTTTAGGGCCCCCTTAAATGTCGGTAGATGAGGTTATGGGATCCTAACTCTACCCCAGACCTAAACCTAACCCTAAACCTAACCCGTCACCTAATTGACGTTAAAGGTAAAGCGTCAGTTGTATGCCATCTACCGACGTTTAAGGGGGCCCTAAAAAGGCGAATATTGACGTATGGTCAAAAGACGTCCCAAAACGTCAGTTATATGACTTTTTGGGATGAGAATGTGTTGAAGATACATGTTTTTATTACTAGCGTCCGAATTCACTCGTTTTTATTCACTCCTTCAAGTGGACGATATTAGCAGAGTAATGTAGGGAATGGTGAATGAGGGTTTTACAGTGATTTTAAACACATCCCAGGTCAACATTTACATTTTAGTGTATCTTCTCAAGGGATAATACAAATTGAAACTTGGATATATGTCAGAGTAGTCAATGTGCTGCTTTCATAGCACTTTATATTTACTGTCCACTGAAAATACCTCAACACACAGCCATTATTGTCAAAAAAAGCTGGCAACATAAGTGAATACACCCTAAGTGATGATAGCTGTATGTAAAGCCATATGTCTTATTCATCATGTTCATGTTTTTGTCTGCTTAACAGGCCCATACAAATGTGTGTATCTTGTATTAGAGCCGTTAAAATGTGTGCTTTGAGTACAATTCTCTCATACTGACCACTGGATGTTCAACATGGCACCTCATGGCAAAGAACTCTCGAAGGATTTGAGAAGGCCACGGGCTGTTTTCCCAGACGGGTTCCACTCGTAACAGGCCTTGCAAGGGTCAATCAAAGAGTCGAGTCTTCATGCTGTGCGTCAGGTGCAGACTCTGGCTTCAAAAAACAGATGCAAGATCATTGCTTTAGAGGTCGCAGAAGCAGAAGGTCAGCTTGTCAGTGCTCAGACTATATGCTACACACTGCAAAAAGTCGGTTTGCATGGCCGTCGTCCCAGAAGAAAGCCGGCTCACAAGAAAGCCCTGAAAGCAACTTGTCCAAGAGCATGAATTAGTGGAACCAAGTCCTGTGGTCTGAATCTAATGAGACTGAGATAAACTTGCATCATGGTCTGGGGGTCCATGACGGCAGCTGGTACTGGGGAGCTGTGCTTCATTGAGGGAAACATGTACTGTGACATTCTGAAGCCGAACATGATGTGCCCCCTTCAGAAAATGGGCCGAACGGCATGATAATGACCCCACAACTGCCTTGCTGAGGAAGAGTGGCCAAGTATCTCCAGACCTGAACCCTATTGAGCACCTTTGGTGATCCTCAAGCGGAAAGTGAAGTGCCATGTGTCTAACATCCAGCAGTTTGAGGGTGTCATTATGGAGGAGTGGAAGAGGATCGCAGCAACACCCTGTGCAGCTCTGGTGAACTCCGTGTCCAGGAAGATTAAGACAGGGCTTTCAATGGTGCTCACACAAAACACTTTGGACACAGTTTTGTCATGTTCAGCTAGGGTGAATTCACTTTTGTTGCCAGTCCTCTGAATGTTGAGATATTTTCAGAGGACAGTAAATTTAAACTGCTGTACAAGCAGCACATTGACTACTTTTACATATATCCAAGTTTAATTTCTATAGTATTGTCCGTTGAAAAGATATACTAAAATGTTTGCTGAAATGTGAGGGGTGTACTTACTTTTGTGAGATACTGTGTGTGTGTTATATATAAAATAGTAGGTTATATATATATATATATATATATATATATATATATATATATATATATATTTACATATATATATATAAAAGGTTTAAGTTGGTACAGACTGGTTTAAGTTTGTACAGGGTGGTTTTGTTTGGTTCAGGTTGGGTTAAATTGGTCCAGGGTGGTTTAGTTTGGAACAGGATGGGTTAAGTTTGTCCAGGGTGGTTTTGTTTGGTTCAGGCTGGGTTACGTTGGTAAAAGGTGGGTTAAGTTTGTACAGGGTGGTTTAGTTTGGTTCAGGTTGGGTTAAGTTGATCCAGGGTGGTTAAGTTTGGTTCAGGCTGGGTTAAGTTGGTCCAGGGTGGTTAAGTTTGGTTCAGGCTGGGTTAAGTTGGTCCAGGGTGGTTAAGTTTGGTTCAGGCTTGGTTAAGTTGGTACAGGGTGGTTTAGTTTGGCACAGGATGGGTTAAGTTTGTCCAGGGTGGTTTAGTTTGGTTCAGGCTGGGTTAAGTTGGTAAAGGGTGGTTAAGTTTGGTTCAGGCTGGGTTAAGTTGGTCCAGGGTGGTTTAGTTTAGTACAGGATGGATTAAGTTTGTCCAAGGTGGTTTAGTTTGGTTCAGGCTGGGTTAAATTGGTACAGGCTTGGTTAAGTTGGTACAGGTTTGGTTAAATTGGTCCAGGCTTGGTTAAGTTGGTCCAGGCTTGGTTAAGTTGTTAAAGTGTGGGTTAAGTTTGTCCAGGGTGGTTTAGTTTGGTTCAGGCTGGGTTAAATTGGTACAGGCTTGGTTAAGTTGGTACAGGTTTGGTTAAATTGGTCCAGGCTTGGTTAAGTTGGTACAGGTTTGGTTAAGTTGTTAAAGTGTGGGTTAAGTTTGTCCAGGGTGGTTTAGTTTGGTTCAGGCTGGGTTAAGTTGGTACAGGCTGAGGTGTCATAGAGTGACATGGGAAGCAATTACTGAGGACGACTCTGGCGAGGCCTCGGGCTGGAAGCTGTGAACCTGTCGACTGCCTCGCTCACTGACAAACACTGGCTGTACCCTGAAGCTAAAGTCTGTCTGCCTCACACTCACACACCGAGACACAGGATTCTCGTGCTTCTTGACTTAAGGAGCTCCTCACCCAAAACTGCACTTGCAAATTCACTCGTCACGTCATCTCAAACGATTATTTGTGTCTGGATATATACACGCTGCAAAAAGAGATGTATTAAAAATGACACATCATGTGTCGAATTTTAAGACATGTGATGAGTGCTCAGGTAAAAAAATAAGCAAAAGCGTCAAATGTAAAAATTTTAAACATTTAATCAATTGTCGAGTACAGAATGTGCACACAAAAAACAAGACAATGTTTTAAGCTCACTCAGTCCAATGATGTTCAATAGAGTTTGTTTGAACATTTGGATGTTTTAGACACCATGAATCAACATAAACAAGCTCTTATTGAGAATTAACAGAGGTTTGATGTTTTATTGAATGTTTTATTTGAAGTCACCAGAATCGTGATTAATAGCTCCTTTATTTGGGCTCTTGACCCTTTACTCTTCTTTTACTTTTTCTCTGGTTGCTGTAACTGTATTTTAATCAAATACATCTGTTCTGGCGAGAGAAAATATGATCAGATGGTTCTTGATGATGTCATAATCAGTAAGTTATGATCAAGTTTTTGAGTATATGGATGATGTGCATTTTTTTAATTATGTTTTGTTGTGAAACTACATCAAGCTATCCAAACGTGCAGAATAACTTTTTTAAAAAAAGTTCAGAAAGTTAAAAGTTGCAGTAGAAACCAGTCAAACACAGCTATCAAGAATCAACGTATGAATCTCAACAATGGTGACAAACGAAACGTTTCATTCCGCAATGCACGCTGGGACTTATGGATGGGCGACATGAAGCTTTGCCACCATTGTTGAGATTCATATGCTGGTTCTTAATGTCTGTATGTCACTAAAGAGGAGGATTGACATGTGCCGTGTGAGTTTTTCCCCACGAGCACTTTGAGTAAAGCAATAAACTCCTGCAGACACTTTCTGGAAACACTTTCGCCACCCTCATTTACTCTTTTCCCATCCTGAGCTCATTCTGCACTGGTGTTCTTGGCTTTCAGCTGGCGGTGAGAGCTGTAAAAGCCTGCGTCCAGGGGTCCATCAGGGCAGATTTGCCCTCTTCAGATGTCTATTTCAGGCATTAATGTCTGAATGTGAACGGAGAGATTTGGAGCCGCTGCCGGTGATGGTTTAGATTCACCTGTCAGGTTTTAGGACTATCCGTCTGAATGTTTACAACATTTGCTGCCAGTCTGTGCTGCAGCTTACATCCATCTGTGAATGTTTAATACGGGTCTACAAATACTTAAATGTTCTAATTGAACTAAGGCCTAAATCCTGGCTTAATCTAAACCCTGTCTGTGAAACCAGGCCTCGGTGTGTATTTACGCTCAATGAATGTGTGAGACACTGACAACTGATCACAGACACTAATTACTGAAGCCTTTCATTAGGAAACAGACTCAAATGACTGATCCGTCAGATCTACAGCCAGACAGCTTTCGCTCGCTCTGTTCTCTGTGTAATGACACCTCGGCTGGCTCTTGTCTTTCATCTCACTGATGGAGTGATAGAAACAGGGCCAGATGCTGGTAAAGACCCTGACAGCTGACATTAATCACACTTACGGTCAGTTCAGTCCTCAGCATAAAGTCCAGTCCAAGGCATTATTCTGGCCAAGAACTGCCCTGCTTGACATCTTTAGAGAACAGAAGCCAATCTGAAATCAGACTAAATTGATGAGAGTGAAGCGAAAAAAATACAAGCGTGCTTAAGGCAAGGATCTTAATTATTAATAATAATACGTTTCTCCAAAAAAAACAACAAAAAACAAAAAAACAGAAACAGAAACAGAACTGTTCGTTAGCATTCTCATTCATCTCAAAGACAGTTTTTCCTGAAATGCATGAACTGTGACTCAGCATATTTTAATGGGCGCCACAAGATGGCTTAAAATGATGTAGGATAAAACAAGAAGAAGAAACAGCTAAAAATATAGATGTAAACTGTCTTATTTCTTATTATTACGTTTCTAATTATTATTATTAAAGAACAGCCCGTTCTCATCCCAAGGCGTGATCTAACTGACCATGCGTCAACATCCGGCGCACATAGCGTTAACATGAAACGCAGATATATATGGGCCAGAAGGCGCCCCCTAGTGGTCTAACCCTAACCCTACCCCAGACCTAAACCTACCCATAACCGAAGCATCATCTAACTGACGCTACAGGGTGCCATGTGCATCGGATTTAGACGGATGGTCAAAAGCGTAATTTAGATGACGCCCTAGGATGAGAATGTGTTGCAAAGAAGCAGCACTGGTCTTAGAAAACTTTTTTTTTATTATTTAATGCAATTTTACAAAGTTATGGACATTTATGTAGCAAATATAAATTGTTGAAATTTTAAATAAGAGAAAAAAAAAACATAAATCAGAAAAGTCTCAAAAAGAGTGAGGAAAAACATTAAGTTAACAAAACATCTAGAATTATGGAATTTAATTTATTTATTTATTTTCCTTTTTCTTATTTCGTTTATGGTATATATTGCCATAACAAAAGTAAGCCAGCAAGTTTGTCATTAGAGTAACACTTTACATTATTTCTACATCAAAATTTCATGTTCACTTTAATCCAATGTCCTACTTTATTTACGTTTCTTTATCATTGTTTTGTGGAATTTACTAGCAATGTTTAAGTGGAAACCGTTTTAAAGCAAATCTTACTGTTTTTTTTTGTTTGTTTGTTTTTTTGTGTGTGGAAGAACCAGAAATATTTTTGTCTATATGTGGGAAACTTCTATTGTTGGACAATGGCGGACCTTGGAGTCAAAAAGGCTGAAAAACTACATCATGGCAACACAAAAACAATCACAAACCTACAAATATCCTCACACATTAGAAGCATACAAAAACAGAATTAAC
The DNA here is from genome assembly GCF_988280905.1 of Pimephales promelas. NCBI lineage: Eukaryota > Metazoa > Chordata > Actinopteri > Cypriniformes > Leuciscidae > Pimephales > Pimephales promelas. The sequence continues at coordinate 7,001,717 of NC_142771.1, read as the reverse complement.
AAAATCTATAATCTGTGTTAGTTGTATGTTTGGGTTTTCACTGGTTTAGTTCTGTTTCCTGTGTTTTCTGTTAGTTTCCGTGGTTACTCATTGTTTGATTACCGCTGACAACTGCTAGTCATTTCTTCTATAGATTTGTTTGTGTTTAAGCTGTGCGTTTACTTTCCGTTGGACTCACACAAATTACCGATTGTTCTGTTCTTGTTACATGTGATTTCTGAAACATACACCCTGAGTACTTTTGTTATCTTTGATTTTTCATGAAACACCAACGGCTGCATCTAGATCAGCTCTTTTTCATTTATTGCTGCAACCAGTGACAGCATCCTCCTCTTCTCATGGGAACCAGTCCCTAGAGACACACACACTGGCACTCTTGAGTCTCTACGATGACACTACGTCCACTACGATGACAACTGCCAGCCTTCTGGACAAGCTTGAATACTGAGACGAGAGCGTACGTGCTTGTCCAGAGTCGAGACTCTATTCAAAAACTTGTGATTCGTACATTGCTTTATCTTTATTTTTGGATAACAGAAAACATAGCTACGTCTGAATGATCATAATGGTAGTTATTGATGATGTGAACGAGTTCAAAGAAAAAATAGCCTATTTACTGCAATCTAACTCTAAATGAAAACTACGTCAAGACATTGAAATAACGACCAACCAAATTCCGATAGCAGTTTGATTCAGAAAACAAAGAGACTCACAAACAAATGTGTCTGAACACCTGCGGACAACAGCGCATGGATCTCGAGGATTACTTTTCTATAATGCACTTTCAGTAAAGCTGCTTTGAAACAATATGTATTGTGAAAAGCGCTATACACTCTTAGAAGAAAAGTTTCTATATAGAACCTTAAAAGGTTCTATCAGCGCTACGTATTTGGAACCCCTAAAAGGTTCTATACACTCTTAAAAAAGATTCTATATAGAACCCTGGGGTTCCGTACTTGGCCAATAGAACCTTTTACCAAAAAAATGGTTCTATATAGAACCATTTTGGAGTTCCATATATGAAGCAGGGGATGGAACCATTTCTGGTTCTAAATAGAACCATTTCTTCTAAGAGTGTACAACTAAACTTGAATTGAATTGAATGGATCACAGGAAGAAGTGTTAATAAACTCAAAAACCACACAGAAACAATAGCTCGTTCTCCAACCGTTAATTCAAACAAGAGAGGAGCCGCAACAATGGAGAATATGTGAAAAATACAATTTTTGAACATTCAATCAAGCATGAAAACCTGTTCTAGTAGAGCCAAAAAAATTGAAATCAAGGATAACAGGCCTTAAAGAATGATCAGGCTGAATTTAATTACGAAGCAAATTAAGATGAAATTCTGCCAAAATTAAGACAACGCAAAATAATGCAAGCAGAGATTTGACAGAGGCAGAGGGAAGGACAGGGGAAAGGACGTGAAACTCGTGAAGCCGCAGAGAGCGAGAGACTATCAGACAGAGATGAGGATGGAGCAGCGTGATCTCCGATAAAGACAGATCTGAGGTCAGACGTGTCGGAGCGTGCAGGTTAAGGCAGGAGCGAACAAGGTGAACAAGAGATAACAGATATCAGACGACAGCAGATGAATGATCGCAGTCTCGGTGTGTGTGTGGCAGCATTTCAGCACGTGTTTATTCTTCACCACTGCAATATAAGCAATATTATACTGGCAATAACAGTAAATGCACAGCATTCTCTTCTAAAAATTTACTCACCCCCATGTCATCCAAGATGTCCACGTCTTTCTTTCTTCAGTCGAAAAGCAATTATGTTTTTTGATGAAAACATTCCAGGATTTTCTCCATATAATGGACTTCAATGGGAACCAAACGGTTCAAGGTCCAAATGAGAGTTTCAGTGCAAACTGTTCAAAGGGCTTTAAACGATTCCAGACGATGAATAAGGGTCTTATCAAGCTTATCAAAATGAATGAATCTTTTTCTGAGTCAATTTGTTTGTTTCGTTTGTTGAACGAACCAAATGACTCGGAAAAAGATTTGTTCATTTTGATGAACGAGTTCGAACAGGAGAGTCACGAACGCGCATCACAGAACAGAGCAAGGCGACCATTTCAGCTTATAAAACGTAAACTTTGTTATTTATTTATTAAATGAGCGATCGTTTCGCTTGATAAGACATGGATGTCTTGGATGACATGAGGGTGAGTAAATTATCTGCAAAAGTTTTTCTTTTTAAAGTGAAATACTCCTATACTGCATACTATTGTCGTCTTTAGAGCTGCTTATGAACAAAACTTGTTCAGAATTGATGAACTTTACACCGTTATTGAACTGAACTGAATCAACATTGACTGAATCAACAATTTGAGCTGGAAAACTATTTTTAGAGCTGCTTTACTTTTCATATTTAATTTTGAAGTTTGTATCATGGAATCTGTTATTTCCTTGTTTATTAAAGTGAATAATATGCTTTGAATCTGTATATAAAGAGCTAAAAAAGCCAATAAAAAACATCTGAACATATTTGTGAGTACATACATGACGCATTACATTTTTAAATGAATCAATCGGATTCTTCATGCTAAATTCTAAACTGAATCAGTCAGATAAATCACAGTATCAGTTCATAAATCATAATCGCAATCATACACTCTTGGGTTATGATGAAATTAGGCAAGAACATTTGGATAGTAGTTATACATGCAATTTTGCACGGTTATATGAACTTAAATCTGATTAGTTGTATGTCAAATGTGTAGTTACAAAGATACAAAGCACATTATGTTGATAAAAAAATAGTTTGGCAAGGTTTAACGACGAGGAAACAAATCCTGTAGGAAACATTATAGTGTGTGACCTCACTAAAACTGATTTGATCCATAAACCAAGAGAATCTAGACACGCACACACACACGTCCAAATCCCCTCTGCCCTTCACCGGATTGAGGTGAGGAATAGTCTCGGTGTTTTATGAATTTTCATGACCAGTGAGCGGCGTGGCTCATTTGGGGCGTCTGTGATTGACAGACGCAGGACTCGAGCATATTGAGCTTGATTACGGACGGGAAAACCTTCCAGACCATGAATATTCAACGGCACCTGTCGGAACGCAGCTGAAACAATACCTGAGCTTCCCCAACAGAACCTGTTCAGGACTCGTTTTGAGAACTAATATGAGGGAGTGATCGCAATAATCGCGATTTTAACGGTAAAAATGCTACAGTGCAAAACTGTTAATTGGTTAACAGAAAGTTTCCGTACTACACTCTCAGAAAAAAAAAGGTACAAAAGCTGTCACTGGGGCTGTACCTTTTCAAAAGGTACACTTTTGTACCCAAAGGCTGCATATTGGTACCTTAGTTAGTGGTACATAATACCACCTAAAATGGACATATTACCACCTAAAAAGGACATATTAGCCCTTGAAATTGACATATTAGCACCTAAAATGTACATATTAGCACCTAAAATATACATATTAACACTTAAAATGTACATATTAGTACCTCAAATGTACATAATAACACATAAAATGGACATATTAGCTCATGAAATTTACAAATTAGCTCCTGAAATGTACATATTACCACCTAAAATGTACATATTGGCACCTAAAATATACATATTAACACTAAAAATGTACATATTAGTACCTCGAATGTACATAATAACACATAAAATGGACATATTAGCTCATGAAATTTACACATTAGCTCCTGAAATGGACATATTACCACCCAAAATGTACATATTAGCACCCAAAATGTACATATTAACACTTAAAATGTACATATTAGCACCCAAAATGTACATATTAGCACCCAAAATGTACATATTAACACCTAAAATGTACTTATTAGCTCATGAAATGGACACAAGTTTACCTTTTCAAAAGGTACAGCCCCAGTGACAACTTTTGTACCTTTTTTTCTGAGAGTGTATATACGGTAAATAGCTTTGATATAATTTTACTGTACAATACCATTAAATTTACAGTTTTTGAAAGTGAAAAAGAACAACTCACTGTATAATTTACAGTGAAAATCGTAACTTGACATTCCCACAATTCCCTGTGTGACACTTCACATTTTATGTATTTTTGTTGAAATAACTATGTTTCTGCATATGTATTTTCTAATCAGTTAGGGTTTTATGTTACATTTAATGTTGTTAAATTAATATTTATTGCATTTTTTTATTTGTTTAATGTTTGTATGAATGAAACTGTGCAGATGCTTTATAAAAGTATTAATCTTCTTATGGAAGACTATTTGTGATGAGCTTTGATTGATCACTGCTGTGATGATTGTTGGTTGTCAGTGTATTACAAGGGTACAAAACAGATATCAATTTATCAACAGGTTAGTAAATCAACATTTTATACAGAAAATCAAATACGGTTTATTACTGTAAATTTTAAAACCATTAACGTTGCTACCGTATTTTTAAAGGTAAAGTTCTGGCAACCACAGCTACCGTTTTTTTTTACCTTAAAAATTACAGTTTTATTTTTTACAGTGGCGAGAAAGAGTGAGAGATTACGGTAACAAACCATATGAGGCCATATGATTTGCATGATGCAGAAAACAAGGACGGAGTCATAAAAATGGAATTTGCATGACATTTTGCAACATTTGAATGAATAAATCAAAAGTAGGCCTGTACACTTAATCAAATGGCGATATGGACTAGTGTTTGTGAAAATTAAACCGCAAAACGATAACAAAACTACTGTAAGATGCACATGCTTCACAAAAACCCAGCCTATAAACAAAACTGGTTTAACTTGACACTTTGACAAAGTATTTTCTTAAAGTCATAAAAAATATTAGTTACAATACGGTTTATTAAAACAGATTTTAACGAATGTCGCACAATTGCTTTACAGTAAACAAACCTCTGTTGTTCTACTTTTATGTTACAACGTTTGATTTTATTGTATTTTAAAAGATTAAATAAACTGAGAAACCTTCATGCAATCATTTTATCAGGAGTAAAAGAAAGAAATATTTAAATTAAATATTTAAAAAGTTAAATATTTAAAGAAATATTTTATGCTTTTTGAAAATAGTATTTTGTATTAAATCACAAAATACAGAATCCAGAATAATAAACAAACAACTGAGAAAAAAAACCCGCGTTTAGTGATAAAATCGCATCTATTAAACTGTTGAATACAATTCGTCATATATGTACTTATTGATAATTACCATTAAAAAAGAATCCAGATCAAATAAAACAAAAAAACACAGAATTTGGGAAAAATAATTAAACAGATTTCATATAAGGTCCAATGAAACCTTGTGAAATCGTGTTAATTTTCCAGAATAATAAACAAACAACATAGAATTACTGGGAAAAAAAAGAGAAAAAGAAACAAAAACAACATTTTAGGGCACTTTTAGTGATAAAATTTGTCAAAATTTAAAATACAATTTGTCATATACGTACTTATTGATAATTACAATTTAATTAAAACATTAAAATACAATCCAGATCAAATAAAACGGAAAACACAGAATTTGGGAAAAAATTTAAAAATGAGGTCCTGTGAAACCCTGTGAAATCGTGTTCATTTGCCTCAGTGTCTATTACAAAAAGGAGCTGAAAGATCAAATGTTGTTATTGAAAGTCACGTGTCCAAACGTCACACCGTTCTGAATAATGTAAATGGAGCCACGAAAAGCTTTTTATTTTAATAGACCAACGTGACAAATTGAAGCAGAAAATCAGTCAAGTACAAAATATGCACGACGTTTCACGCAAACAACAAAAATGGCAGAAATCACCAGATCCCTGCAACAAAAGTGAAACGGTGCACTTCTAGTATTTTTCCCATTCATTAAAAAGGCATTATAAGCCATTAACCGAAGCACTCAGCTACGGGGTTAATCATAACATTACAAACTTTGATTTTAATGCAAAATGCCTTTTTTAAGACTTTGCAGAAGACTAGATGGATGCTGATAGACTGCCAATGCTCTCTCTGAAAGCACATGCACAACTTCATTTTCCGGTGGACCGTGAGTCATGTAATAGAATCTGTCAGGCATAATAGTGTGTTTTCAGAGCTGAGTTACAGTGATCTTTCCTCTCTTCAGGAGTCTTTCTGAACGATTCGGCAGACCTGTTTCACATGCACGTTACACTGATCACAGCCGCCTCAACACTGTGTGAAATGAATTTCATGGCCATGCATTATAGTGTACGGCCATTGAGCTGCCGGCACAGAGAGTCTCGACCAGCAGGAATGACTGACGGACCGAATTACATTCCACATCACTGACTCTCACCAAACCTGTCAAGAAGTCATATATAATACACCCCAAAACCGCATGAAAGATGGTATGGTCTTTTTTTTAGTATCAGGTTTTTCTTTTACGCAGTAATATTTTAATGAGAAATAAAGACATTTTACCTTCACACTTAAAAAACTAAAGTTCAGTTGCTGCATTAAAACTCGTCTATGATCAACAAAATTACATATTTAAAGGTGTAGTTCACTTTTAAAAAAAACTGTTGCTGATAATTTACTCACCCCCATGTCATCCAAGATGTCCACGTCTTTCTTTCTTCAGTCGAAAAGAAATTAAGGTTTTTGATGATTTTTCTCCATATAATGGACTTCAATGGGGACCAAACAGTTCAATGAGAGTTTCAGTGCAAACTGTTCAAAGGGCTTTAAACGATTCCAGACGATGAATAAGAGTCTTATCAAGCGAAACGATCGCTCATTTAAAAAATAAATAGCAAAGTTTACGTTTTATAAGCGCAAATGCTCGCCTTGCTCGAAAACGTGAGCGACGTGAAAACGTGATCAAAATGAACAAATCTTTTCCCCAGTCAATTCGTTCATTTCATTCGTTGAATGAACCAAATGACATGAAAAAAGATTCGTTCATTTTGATGAACGAGTTCGAACAGGAGAGTCACGAACGCACATCGCAGAACAGAGCAAGGCGAGCATTTGAGCTTATAAAACTTAAACTTTGTTATTTATTTATTAAATGAGCGATCGTTTCGCTTGATAAGACCCTTATTCATCATCTGGAATCGTTTAAAGTCCGTTGAACAGTTTGCACTGAAAGTGTCATTTGGACCTTGAACCGTTTGGTTCCCATTGAAGTCCATTATATGGAGAAAATCCAGGAATGTTTTCATCAAAAACCTTAATTTCTTTTCGACTGCAGAAAGAAAGACATGGACATCTTGGATGACATGGGGGTGAGTAAATTATCAGCAAAAGTTTTTTTAAAAGTGGGCCTTAAAAAAAACCTTAACCTTAAACTTTTCCTGAAGAAAGAAAGGCGAAAATTATCAGCAAAAGGTTTTTTTTTAAAAGTGAACTTTTCTTGAAAAATGTTTTCTTCATACCTTAAAATAGCTTGAATGTAACCTTTTTGCAATGTAACCCTTGCCTCATTTAGTATGTGAAGTTCTATGAATATGCAAATGAGCCCCGCCTCCACTAACTCACTCAGCTCAGAGATCCACTGGTTGTCGATCACACGTTGATCTGATTGGTTAAAAGGTAGTGTGTGACGTCAGAAACGCCAGCGATTTCAAACCGTGTGTTCGAGTCTGTCTTTGGTTCACTGCAGTTTTAAGGAGGAAATAGTGTCGACTGATGAATTTGTCATAAAGCATATTTAAAACACCACACAGACATATAAACAACATTAAAAACGGGATTTAACAGAGAACACAGGGTTTGGGTTTGTTTAAATCAATGTGTGTACACCTCCTATCTATCTCTGCCCTCTTTCACCAATAATAAACAAATCAACAAACAAAACCCCTCTCAAAGCTACAGTAGTCTCTCTCTCTCTCTCTCTCTCTCTCTCTCTCACACACACACAGAACTGAAATTTAGCTTTAAAAGCCACATGAAACACAGCAATTTTTCAAAGCCTAATCGCAGGATACATCGACAGGACGTTCCTCCAGCTAATGTCTCGGTAACGAAGACCGCGTGTTTAATGAAAGATGCCCTCGGCGGGCGTTCGAGCCCTTGATCTGTTTCTGCTCCCAGCGGGCGTCATGGCAACCTGCCGATGAATAAAGGTGCCCTCTCTGATCGAGAGAAGAGAGACAGAGGTGATGCGGTTATTGTTTCCAGTGTGAGACCATCATTTGAAATCATTAGTGACGGGGGCAGCGCTGACGGACCCCGTGTTCGGTTCACCTTGAGTGGGAGGGAGTGAGAGGGACCCTGGTGACCAGGAAAGGGCGAACGGTGGCGGGAAATGGATTTTTTTTTACCATCCTCGTTCCCCATCTCTCTTTCCGTATTCCACTCAGTGGGCGCCCGGGGGGCTGTAACCCTGAGAATCCGCGTTAGGAGCGCCAAAGTCACCATTAATATAAAGCACCGGGGCGTATCCTAACCCCGACACCCCGCCGGCCTCTGGGGTTTCCTGCGGGCCTCTCAGAAAAACTTTTAGAAAGTGACCTCTGCTCAAAGTCAGTGCTGTGTATCTCAAGTATGGCGACGATGATGTGCCCGAGCTTGAAAAGACAAGTCTCCTTCTTTGTTTTTTAATGTTTAATGGCTGCTATAAACGCATTGGCGTCCATTTCCCTGCAAATAAATAAATAAATAAATCATCCAATAAATGATAAAATAAAAAAAATAAATACTTGGATACTTGCATTTGCGTCATTGAAAAAGTGATGAAGACGTCGAGTCAGGTGGACACACCGACCGTGATCACGTGACTCTTTTCAATGGCGCAATGAAGGACGAAGGCACTACCGATGTTTTGCGAACCCTCGGGTTTTTCGAAACGTTAAAAATCGCAGCTTTGTTGGAATGTTACGAAACTTGGTGACTTTTAAAAAAAATTGAGATCATGATCCGAGCAGGCTAAGTGATCGTAAAAAAAAATAGTCACACTTGTGCTCTTCGGTCAAAAATGACCGACCGTAGGAAATGAATGGGAAATTGACAAAAACACCAAAAGTCTGAGAATTTTTGTGTGTACAATTTACAAATCGGCCACGACGCAGGAAAAAAGTCTTCAACAATGAAGGGTGACACTCTAAAACACCAAGAGTGCAAAACAGACACACTAACCCACCCACACACACACAAACACACGTTTTATACACATACACACCGATGAGTTTGGACTGACCATAGGAAATGAATGGGAAATTGACAAACACAAACTCTCTACAAATCGGCCACAATGAAGAAAAAAAACATCAATAGTGAATAACGCTTCACATCAAATTTATTTAAAAAAAAAAAAAATTATAAATCATGGCAAAAAGTATTATTTGAAAAAAAAAATCAAATCCACATCTTAAATGTAAGTAATGACTTTTGACTTTATAACTCGCAATTCTGACTTTATATCTCGCAATTCTGACTTTATAACTCGCAATTCTGACTTTATATCTCGCAATTTTGACTTTATAAATGGTAAATGGTAAATGGACTGCATTTATATAGCGCTTTCATAGACCTAATGGCCACCAAAGCGCTTTACATATTGCCTCACATTCACCCATTCACACACACATTCATACACCGACGGCGGTGTCAGCCATGCAAGGCGCCAGCCAGCTCGTCGGGAGCAGCTGGGGTTAGGTGTCTTGCTCATGGACACCTCGACACTTGGTCAGGTGGAACCGAGGATTGAACCACCAACCCTTCGGTTTGTAGACAACCCACATGAACCACTGAGCCACTGCCGCCCACTTTATAACTCGCAATTCTGACTTTATATCTCGCAATTCTGACTTTATATCTCGCAATTTTGACTTTATATCTTGCAATTTTTACTATATTTCTCGCAATTCTGACTTTATATCTCGCAATTCTGACTTTATATCTTGCAATTTTTACTATATTTCTCGCAATTCTGACTTTATATCTCGCAATTTTGACTTTACAACAATCAATTCTGACTTTATATCTCGCAATTCTGACTTTATATCTCGTAATTCTGACTTTATATGTTGCAATTTTGACTTTATAACAAGCAATTCTGACTTTATATCTCGCAATTCTGACTTTATATCTCGCAATTCTGACTTTATATCTCGCAATTTTGACTTTACAACAATCAATTCTGACTTTATATCTCGCAATTCTGACTTTATATCTTGCAATTTTGACTTTACAACAATCAATTCTGACTTTATATCTCGCAATTCTGACTTTATATCTCGCAATTCTGACTTTATATCTCGCAATTCTGACTTTATATCTCGCAATTCTGACTTTATATCTCGCAATTTTGACTTTACAACAATCAATTCTGACTATATCTTGCAATTCTGACTTTATATCTCGCAATTCTGACTTTATATCTCGTAATTCTGACTTTATATGTTGCAATTTTGACTTTATAACAAGCAATTGTGACTTTATATCTCGCAATTCTGACTTTATATCTCGCAATTCTGACTTTATATCTCGCAATTTTGACTTTACAACAATCAATTCTGACTTTATATCTCGCAATTCTGACTTTATATCTCGCAATTCTGACTTTATATCTCGCAATTGTGACTTTATATCTTACAATTCTGACTTTATATCTCGCAATTTTGACTTTATAACACAATTCTGACTTTATATCTCGCAATTCTGACTTTACATCTCGCAATTCTGACTTTTTATCTTGCAAATCTGACTTTATATCTCACAATTCTGACTTTATATCTTGCAATTCTGACTTTATATCTCGAAATTCTGACTTTATATGTTGCAATTTTGACTTTATAACAAGCAATTCTGACTTTATATCTCGCAATTCTGACTTTATATCTCGCAATTCTGATTTTATATCTCGCAATTTTGACTTTACAACAATCAATTCTTACTTTATATCTCGCAATTCTGACTTTATATCTCGCAATTCTGACTTTATATCTCGCAATTCTGACTTTATATCTCGCAATTGTGACTTTATATCTCGCAATTTTGACTTTATAACTCGCAATTTTGACTTTATATCTCGCAATTCTGACTTTATATCTCACAATTCTGACTTTATATCTTGCAATTCTGACTTTATATCTCGCAATTTTGACTTTATAACTCGCAATTTTGACTTTATATCTCGCAATTTTGACTTTATATCTCACAATTCTGACATTATATCTCGCAATTCTGACTTTATATCTCGCAATTTTGACTTTATATCTCGCAATTCTGACTTTATATCTTGCAATTTTTACTATATTTCTCGCAATTCTGACTTTATATCTCGCAATTTTGACTTTACAACAATCAATTCTGACTTTATATCTCGCAATTCTGACTTTATATCTTGCAATTTTGACTTTACAACAATCAATTCTGACTTTATATCTCGCAATTCTGACTTTATATCTCGCAATTCTGACTTTATATCTCGCAATTCTGACTTTATATCTTGGAATTCTGACTTTATATCTCGCAATTCTGACTTTACAACAATCAATTCTGACTTTATATCTTGCAATTCTGACTTTATATCTCGCAATTTTGACTTTACAACAATCAATTCTGACTTTATATCTTGCAATTCTGACTTTATATCTTGCAATTCTGACTTTATATCTTGCAATTCTGACTTTATATCTCGCAATTCTGACTTTATATCTCGTAATTCTGACTTTATATGTTGCAATTTTGACTTTATAACAAGCAATTCTGACTTTATATCTCGCAATTCTGACTTTATATCTCGCAATTCTGACTTTATATCTCGCAATTCTGATTTTATATCTCGCAATTTTGACTTTACAACAATCAATTCTGACTTTATATCTCGCAATTCTGACTTTATATCTCTCAATTGTGACTTTATATCTTGCAATTCTGACTTTATACTTCGCAATTTTGACTTTATAACACACAATTCTGACTTTATATCTCGCAATTTTGACTTTATATCTCGCAATTCTGACTTTATATCTTGCAATTTTTACTATATTTCTCGCAATTCTGACTTTATATCTCGCAATTTTGACTTTACAACAATCAATTCTGACTTTATATCTCGCAATTCTGACTTTATATCTTGCAATTTTGACTTTACAACAATCAATTCTGACTTTATATCTCGCAATTCTGACTTTATATCTCGCAATTCTGACTTTATATCTCGCAATTCTGACTTTATATCTCGCAATTCTGACTTTATATCTTGGAATTCTGACTTTATATCTCGCAATTCTGACTTTACAACAATCAATTCTGACTTTATATCTTGCAATTCTGACTTTATATCTCGCAATTTTGACTTTACAACAATCAATTCTGACTTTATATCTTGCAATTCTGACTTTATATCTTGCAATTCTGACTTTATATCTTGCAATTCTGACTTTATATCTCGCAATTCTGACTTTATATCTCGTAATTCTGACTTTATATGTTGCAATTTTGACTTTATAACAAGCAATTCTGACTTTATATCTCGCAATTCTGACTTTATATCTCGCAATTCTGACTTTATATCTCGCAATTCTGATTTTATATCTCGCAATTTTGACTTTACAACAATCAATTCTGACTTTATATCTCGCAATTCTGACTTTATATCTCTCAATTGTGACTTTATATCTTGCAATTCTGACTTTATACTTCGCAATTTTGACTTTATAACACACAATTCTGACTTTATATCTTGCAATTCTGACTTTACATCTCGCAATTCTGACTTTTTATCTTGCAATTCTGACTTTACATCTCGCAATTCTGACTTTTTATCTTGCAATTCTGACTTTATACACTGTAAAAATGAATATGCTTTATCTAATCAATAAAATTGTGGCAACAGATTACAAGCAATATTATTTATTAAATTGAACAAATTAGAATTGAGTAACAGTTAATCAAATTAACATTCTAATTAATTCTAATTGGTAAAATTTAATTAATAATATTGCTTGTAATATGTTGCCGCAATTTTATTGATTAGATAAAGCATATTATTTTTTTCAGTGTATCTCGCAATTCTGACTTTATATCTCGCAATTGTGAGTTTATATCTTGCAATTCTGACTTTATATCTCGCAATTTTGACTTTATAACACACAATTCTGACTTTATATCTCGCAATTCTGACTTTACATCTTGCAATTCTGACTTTTTATCTTGCAAATCTGACTTTATATCTCACAATTCTGACTTTATCTCGCAATTCTGACTTTATATCTTGCAATTTTGACTTTATATCTCGCAATTTTGACTTTACAACAATCAATTCTGACTTTATATCTCGCAATTGTGACTTTATATCTTGCAATTCTGACTTTATATCTCGCAATTTTGACTTTATATCTCACAATTTTTACTTTACAACAATCAATTCTGACTTTATATCTCGCAATTCTGACTTTATATCTCACAATTCTGACTTTATATCTCGCAATTCTGACTTTATATCAATCAATTCTGACTTTATATCGCGCAATTCTGACTTTATAGCTCACAATTGTGAGAAAAAAAGTCAGAATTGCGAGATAAAAAGTCGCAATTACCTTTTTTATTTTTCATTCTGTGGTGGAAACAAGCTTCTATAATATCTAATCCAATTGAACTGGCAAAATAATGTGGAAAAAGCAGCAAATACTTCACAAGTGTTCTTCTGAAAACCTCTACACGTCCTTCAGCTCGTTGTGAAAATGCTTTCTGTCTGACCCAGAGATGTTTGGTCAGCTCCTGTCTGCGGTCTCCTGAACCCAGAGCACATCTCGTGTTTGATGACCTCGAGAGACAGCCGCAGATGGACGTCTTTACGGCGGAAAAGCACACAAAAACGAGGAGAAAACGAATAAAGAGGGCGACATCTCTGAACTCATACGGGACCTTATTACACACACAAATCTTGCTGCAATTTTCACACAAGCTCCCAAAGCGCAAGACCTGGAAGTTGGAGAAACAGAGCTGATGTAAAGAGGAGAAAGGTTTTAGCAGGGTGAAACTTGCTCAGATCTTTCTTGAACAGCAACAAAAAAACTTAATTCTGAAAGGCACAAAAAAAAACTGTCAAATTTGACAGTGATTTACAAACAGATGTTAATTTTCAACTTGTGACTTTTTTGTTAAATTTTGACCAAGAATTTTGTCACATTACCAACATAAAATGGGTTTAAAACTCTCTCTCATGCAATTGACACTTTTATGACACTCTAACGCCACATATTCTCTTAGCTTTCGAATTTTGTATTACGAACTTCAGACAATAAAGAGCGTTTTGGCGCTCTTGATGTAACATGACTGCAACTCCTCAGTTCCAGTGGCACGCGAACTGATCATCTCTTCCTCTTTACTAGATAAAACGGCTTGTAAACAATACGTGATGTTAAATGATTTACCTTAGAAAAGCCGTTCCATAAACTGTATAGTTTTTTGAGAGCATTTTGACAAAAAAGCACTCCATTATATATTTTTTTACTCCAATACTATGTATAACATTAGAATAGTTAGTAATTTGTATTATTATAAAAACTGCAATTGTGTACAAATCAATAGAGTTCCCTATAGAGTTTACAACATTAGTTGAGAAATACATTTTTCATTTACATATTTTTATTTATATGTATTTATAATATATTTTCATATATTTCCTGGGCTCATTTGCATATTCATAGAACTGCACATACTAAATGAGGCAAGGGTGTCGAGTTACATTTATCAGAATTGCGAGATATAAAGTCAGAATTGCGAGATAAAAAGTCAGAATTGCGAGATATAAAGTCAGAATTGCGAGATATAAAGCCAGAACTGTGAGATATAAAGTCAGAATTGCGAGATAAAAAGTCAGAATTGTGAGATATAAAGTCAGAATTGCGAGATATAAAGCCAGAACTGTGAGATATAAAGTCAGAATTGCGAGATATAAAGCCAGAATTGTGAGATATAAAGTCAGAATTGCGAGATATAAAGCCAGAACTGTGAGATATAAAGTCAGAATTGCGAGATATAAAGCCAGAATTGTGAGATATAAAGTCAGAATTGCGAGATATAAAGTCAGAATTGCGAGATATAAAGTCAGAATTGCGAGATATAAAGTCAGAATTGCGAGATATAAAGCCAGAACTGTGAGATATAAAGTCAGAATTGCGAGATATAAAGCCAGAATTGTGAGATATAAAGTCAGAATTGCGAGATATAAAGTCAGAATTGCGAGATATAAAGCCAGAACTGTGAGATATAAAGCCAGAATTGTGAGATATAAAGTCAGAATTGCGAGATATAAAGTCAGAATTGCGAGATATAAAGTCAGAATTGCGAGATATAAAGCCAGAACTGTGAGATATAAAGTCAGAATTGTGTGATATAAAGCCAGAATTGTGAGATATAAAGTCAGAATTGCGAGATATAAAGTCAGAATTGCGAGATATAAAGTCAGAATTGCGAGATATAAAGCCAGAACTGTGAGATATAAAGTCAGAATTGCGAGATATAAAGCCAGAATTGAGCAATATAAAGTCAGAATTGCGAGATATAAAGCCAGAACTGTGAGATATAAAGTCAGAATTGCGAGATATAAAGCCAGAACTGTGAGATATAAAGTCAGAATTGCGAGATATAAAGCCAGAACTGTGAGATATAAAGTCAGAATTGCGAGATATAAAGTCAGAATTGCGAGATATAAAGTCAGAATTGCGAGATATAAAGCCAGAACTGTGAGATATAAAGTCAGAATTGCGAGATATAAAGCCAGAATTGCGCGATATAAAGTCAGAATTGCGAGATATAAAGCCAGAACTGTGAGATATAAAGTCAGAATTGCGAGATATAAAGTCAGAATTGCAAGATATAAAGTCAGAATTGCGAGATATAAAGCCAGAATTGCGAGATAAAAAGTCAGAATGGCGAGATATAAAGTCAGAATTGCGAGATAAAGTCAGAATTGTGAGATATAAAGACAGAATTGCAAGATAAAAAGTCAGAATGGCGAGATATAAAGTCAGAATTGCGAGATATAAAGTCAGAATTGCGAGATATAAAGCCAGAATTGCGAGATATAAAGTCAGAATTGCGAGATATAAAGTCAGAATTGCGAGATATAAAGCCAGAATTGCGAGATATAAAGTCAGAATTGCGAGATATAAAGTCAGAATTGCGAGATATAAAGCCAGAACTGTGAGATATAAAGTCAGAATTGCGAGATATAAAGTCAGAATTGTGAGATACAAAAGACAGAATTGCAAGATATAAAGTCAGAATTGCGAGATAAAGTCAGAATTGTGAGATATAAAGTCAGAATTGCGAGATATAAAATCCGAATTGCGAGATATAAAGTCAGAATTGCGAGATAAAAAGTCAGAATTGTGTGATATAAAGTCAGAATTGCGAGATAAAAAAAGTCAGAATTGTGAGATATAAAGTCAGAATTGCGAGATAAAGTCAGAATTGTGAGATATAAAGTCAGAATTGCGAGATAAAGTCAGAATTGTGTGATATAAAGTCAGAATTGCGAGATAAAAAGTCAGAATTGTGAGATATAAAGCCAGAATTGCAAGATAAAAAGTCAGAATTGCGAGATATAAAGTCAGAATTGCGAGATATAAAGTCAGAATTGCATGATATAAAGTCAGAATTGCGAGATATAAAGTCAGAATTGCGAAATATAAAGTCAGAATTGCGAGATAAAAAGTCAGAATTGTGAGATATAAAGTCAGAATTGTGTGATATAAAGTCAGAATTGCATGATATAAAGTCAGAATTGCGAGATATAAAGTCAGAATTGCGAGATATAAAGTCAGAATTGCGAGATATAAAGTCAGAATTGCGAGATAAAGTCAGAATTGTGTGATATAAAGTCAGAATTGCATGATATAAAGTCAGAATTGCGAGATATAAAGTCAGAATTGCATGATATAAAGTCAGAATTGCGAGATATAAAGTCAGAATTGCGAGATATAAAGTCAGAATTGCGAGATATAAAGTCAGAATTGCAAGATATAAAGTCAGAATTGCGAGATATAAAGTCAGAATTGTGAGATATAAACTATTCTGAGTGGAAAAAGTCAGTCTTTTTTTTCCTTCGAGTCAAAAAAAAGCCATTTGAAGACATTCCAAAATGCACTATGTTTGATTTAATTATCTGTAGCTTATTAAAGGTGTGAATGACAAAAGGGTAAATCAAGAGCTTCCATCTTCACTCCCACCCTAATGGAGACTGTCCCCAAAACAAGAGTGTTTTTCAGTCAGATAAAGAAGCTTTTCAAAGCGCAGCAGGACTGAAGGTCGCCGGCAAAGGCAAAGCAGGGAGAAATGACTGCGACGATGCGCCCATGGGGAAAACTCATCTGAGCGCGTGTTGTTCTTCATTGTAGATCCCGAAGGGAAAAGCCAACAGAAAACACACTCTCTCTCTCTCTGGGTTGAACATGTGCTCTTTATACTGACACAGTGACTTTATTGAAAGCCTTTGGAAAATGCTTTCTTCTGCAAATAAAGGAACACAATACAGAGACATGGAGGTGGGTTTGTGTTCATCTGCAGAGAGCAACGTGAAAATAGAAAAGTTTGCGGGATATTGCAAAAAACACACACACAGGGATTGGACCTCATAGAGATTATTCAAGAGATTGAATTGATTGATTTCATGTTAAAGAAAGCCGGACGCTGCTTAATTACACACCGGAGGAAACATGAACGCGAGTGTTTTGTTCCTATCCTAACAAAAAAACAAAAACTGTATGCAAATGCTTGGCCAACTAATTGCTAGCATGCATTTGCATTGTACATGTGCATTTTCACACATTTCCCCCCAAGAATTTTCATTCTTATTCATGCTAATGAATAACTGACCTAATAAATAACTGATAATTAATGCAAGCTATTGGTAAACTGTAATGCTGTCAGTGCATTCAATGCATATGTTAAAAACACTCTCTTATATATATATATATATATATATATATATATATATGTGTGTGTGTGTGTCTATTAAACTTTAGGCTATAGTTTGTAAACCCATGTGCATGCTTGACTTTTGGTTTGCATTTATGAATTGTCAAAGATCTTTTCTTTGATTATCCAAAAAATAGCCATTACAGCAATATTTATTAATATATAAACAATTTCCCAGCTAAAATAACTATATTGTGATATACTCTGCAGTTCAAATCTTTGGTATATATATATATATATTTTTTTTTAACAAAGTCTCTTCTGCTCATCAGGACTGCATTTATTTTATCAATTCAGAAAGAAATGTAATATTGCAAAAAAAAAAAAAAAAAAATTATACAAATTTTAAAATAACTGTTTTCTGTCACAGTCTTCGTCTGCACCATCCTGTCTGCGTCTCCAGCACTACACTTCCCATGATCCTCTTGTCTGCACACCTGAACTCACTCCCTCATCAGCCTCCCGTTCAGCGTCCTGTTCATCTGTTTCACCTGTCTTCACCTCATTATGTTTGATTCTTCAGTGTATTTAGTTCCCTCTGTTTTATTCAGTCTTTGTCGATCGTTGTTAATGTTACCCCGTGTTCCGCCTGCCTGTATCCTGTTTATTTGTAATAAAACCTTTTGTATTGGACCTTTCTGGACTCTGCCTGTTCGTCCTTCTGCCTGAACCCGCACCGTGACAGAACGATCGACCCCCAAATTGGGATTAAACATGGATTCCTTCGTGGCGGTTCAACTTCTCTGCCTGGAGCAGGAGGACCGGTCCTTGGAGGACCATCTGACGGATTTCCTCTCCCTCATTCCATCCACAACCTTCCCGGACGACAGCCTCTGCAGCTTTCTTTATGCTGGCCTCAACACCGCCACCAGAGCGCAGTTGTCCGGGAACGGTCCCCCGGGGAGTTTCGCAGCATATGTGGAGTGGGTGCTGGTGTCCTGCGGATCTCCCTACACCATCGATGACGGCACCAGCCCCACTCCAACGCTCGAGCCTTCCTCTCCACTGGTTCCGTCCAGCCCCGCCGAGCCGGGGCTCTCCTCTTCGCTGGTTTCGACCAGCCCCGTCCAGACCGTCCAGCCAGAGCCCGAGACCGTCCAGCCAGAGCCAGAGCCCGAGACCGTCCAGCCAGAGCCAGAGCCCGAGACCGTCCAGACAGAGCCAGAGCCCGAGACCGTCCAGCCAGAGCCAGAGCCCGAGACCGTCCAGCCAGAGCCAGAGCCCGAGACCGTCCAGCCAGAGCCAGAGCCCGAGACCGTCCAGCCAGAGCCAGAGCCCGAGACCGTCCAGCCAGAGCCAGAGCCCGAGACCGTCCAGCCAGAGCCAGAGCCCGAGACCGTCCAGCCAGAGCCAGAGCCCGAGACCGTCCAGCCAGAGCCAGAGCCCGAGACCGTCCAGCCAGAGCCAGAGCCCGAGACCGTCCAGCCAGAGCCCGAGACCAGGATCCCACCCTGCCTCCCTCTCCCGCCTCCTCTCATCTGTCCCCGTTCTTCTCTCCTGCCCTTCAGCTCCCCTCAACCAGCCTGGTCCGTGTTTCCCCGGCCTTCGCTTCACACCTCCTCTATCTGGACACTTCCTCGGCCCCCGGTCCCATCGGCTCCCCCGTGGCTGCTACCTCCCTCAGCTCCTCCATGATCCCACAGTCCACCAGCTCGGCCAGGCTCCCTCGTCCCTCCGAACTCCCTGCACTCCCTCGTCATCCTCCCTTCACCTTTGGACTTCCTTCCCTTGGCTCCGCCCCGTCATGTCACCCCCCCGGTTCAGTTGGACTCCTCACTCCCTCCAGTCACCCGTCAGCCCTCACGCACTCTGACCTCACCGGGTCCCTCTGTGCCCCTGTCAGCACTTCGGTCACCAGAGCCTGCGGTGTCCCCTTGCTCCCTCGGTCCCTCCTCAGCACCCATCATCGTCGGTCCCTCAGCTACACCCTGGTCTCCTCTCCCATCCGCTCCGCCCCTGTCAGTCGGCCCCCTGGTGTTGCCAGCCCCACTACCATCGGCTCCACCAGGGGTCCTCCCTCCAGCTGCTCCGCCCTGGTCTCACCCTCAGCCTGCTCCGCCCTGGTCTCGCCCTCAGCCTGCTCCGCCCTGGCCACGCCCTCAGCCTGCTCCGCCCTGGCCACGCCCTCAGCCTGCTCCGCCCTGGGGACGCCCTCAGCCTGCTCCGCCCTGGGGACGCCCTCAGCCTGCTCCGCCCTGGTCTCGCCCTCAGCCTGCTCCACCCTGGCCACGCCCTCAGCCTGCTCCGCCCTGGCCACCCCCCGCCCAGCCCCCAGTTCGTCCCCCCTCCTTCCTCTGTTTTGCGGCGTGAGGTCACGCCTCCCGGGAGGGGGGAGTTCTGTCACAGTCTTCGTCTGCACCATCCTGTCTGCGTCTCCAGCACTACACTTCCCATGATCCTCTTGTCTGCACACCTGAACTCACTCCCTCATCAGCCTCCCGTTCAGCGTCCTGTTCATCTGTTTCACCTGTCTTCACCTCATTATGTTTGATTCTTCAGTGTATTTAGTTCCCTCTGTTTTATTCAGTCTTTGTCGATCGTTGTTAATGTTACCCCGTGTTCCGCCTGCCTGTATCCTGTTTATTTGTAATAAAACCTTTTGTATTGGACCTTTCTGGACTCTGCCTGTTCGTCCTTCTGCCTGAACCCGCACCGTGACATTTTCTATGTGAATATACTGTAAAATGTATTTTTCCCCCATGATCAAAGGTGACTTTTCAGCATCATTACTCTAATATGATGATCTGATGATGTTATTGTCAGTTATTACTGGAGCTCTTAATAATGGTTCTTATTATTATCAATGTTGAAAACTGTTTGTAAAATGCTGATAATCATAATTATAAATGTTTCTTGAGCATCAAATCATCATATTAGATTGATTTCTGAAGGATCATGTGACACTGAAGATTGATTTTACTGTATTTTTGATCAAAGGAACGCAGCCTTGTTGAGCAGAGGAGACGTCTTTCGCAAACATTAAGCATTTTGAATCATTCCAAACATTATTTCGAAGTAAAAGTACTCCTACCGTTACACGGGACAAGTTTCGGGGGGCGAGGAACGGTGGCGCTCTCATCAGGCCTGTACGATCCTCTGAAGACTCGTTCACTGAACGCTGCGTCGTCCTTGTCCTGGAAAGAGCCATAAACTTAATGTCACCAGACACTCTTGAAACCAGAGCAAAGAATCATGGGACTCTTTTTACTTTCTTTTATGTCTGTGTGTGTCCTTCATGTCCATCTGTAGCTCAGACTCATCACACACACCTTTTGAGTCCTCCGTTCAGCTTTTTGCCTTTAAGCGTCTCTTGAGATCCGAGTCCTTGGTACTGAAACAAAAAAGCTGCCCGAGTCTCTGTGGATGTAATAGACTGTCTCATAAAGAGCGTTTCTCTTTACGGAAAAAGGAATATGGCATTTCCTGACTTGAATTGAGTCCCTTTGTAACTCTATCTGAAGTCTTTCAGAAACATCCATCATGCTGAAATAAAGTAAGCTTTTCACACACAGAAGGACACAAAGAGCTTCACAACAAAAAATGTACATCTAAATATTCACATATTATAAAAGGCACGATCATATCAACCCAAAAGTTGCTCATTTGAAACCTAAACAAATAGACGAGCCTTTAGTTGAAATCATTCTGTCATGCATCACCATCTCCTGTTGTTTATTACTGAGAGTCTAAGGCTATATATATATATATATATATATATATATATATATATATATATATATCATAATGGAATTTATAATACAACATAAAGTGCATTATCTGAAATGTTATATGTAATCAGACTGTCTTCTTCTACAGTCCCACTGAATTCAGGTATACTATTCTTTCTGCCATTTAGTACATAAACGTATGTCATATTTTTACTCAGCATTGATCAGTGCCACCAATGAAATTTATAATGTTACAATACATTTCTATGTCAAATGAATGCTGCTGAAATAAAACGTATAACAGTTTCCGCAGAAATATTAATCAGCACAAGTGTTTTCAACACTAATAATAATCATACATGTTTCTTGAGCGTCAGATCATCTTATTATAATAATTTCTGAAGGATCATGTGAAACTGAACTGAAGACTGGAGTAATGATGCTGGAAATTCACATTTTAACACATAGAAAAAAGCTATTTTAAATCGTAATAATATTTCACAATATTTTTGATCAAATGAACGCAGCGATTGAGACTTCTTTCAAAAACATAAAAAATATATATTTGTGAAGTAATCTTAAGCAAGGTTTTTATCGTAATGTCTTTACTAAAATAAAACACGATATTAAAAAAACATATTTTATTTCATCTAGTTGCTATAGCAACATTTCTAATTTCCATTTAGTTTAAGTTGAACTACTAACTAGAATTTAATAAAAAACTATATGGAAAAATAAAAAAAAAGAGAAAAAAATTAGCTCCAGCCCTTACGGTTTGGGCTGCACGATGCGTTTTATGGGAGAATAATAATAATTAAAGCTGCAAGCAGCATTTAGCGGTGTTCAAGCATTTGAGGCCTTTAAGCACATAAGCATAAAAAGAGATTAAGTTTGATTTGATCATATGGAATAGACAATTTACAGCCAACACTGGCAATTTACCATAATACATGGTTTTTAAGATTTTTTACAGTTATAGCGCCACCTATTGTCCGATCTCCATAAAACTTTTCCATACTTGTTCATGATGATATGTCACATATGCTCATCAAAGTTCTGAGTTTTTAATTATGATTTATAGGCTTTTGAGTGTATTTTGCCACGCCCCTTTTCTAAATTACCCTGTTATAGTGAACCAAAGGGCAAAATGCAACTTAAAAATTAGGAAAAAATTAGTTTGCCTCCTTTCCTCAGCTCACTTGATTGTTGCTATCGTGATTAATTACCCGCACCTGTTCCTCATTATGCCTCTGTTATCCTGTGTACATCTTCCCCTGTGTTTCAGTAGTTTGCTGTCGGCCGTTGTCTTTGAACGTTTGTTAAGCTGTTGCTTATAAATTATCTTAGTTGGTGTTTGAATGAATTTTTGCAGAATTGATACAGATCCTCGACTCTCCTCTCTCCTGCCGCTGCGTAATAACACCACTGGTGTTGTAAATAATGCAAATGCCAGTTAAATATACTTATGGCTGGTAAATGTTGTCATTCACTGGCAGGTGCAAAAATGTAATGTACTGTAGTCTTACCGTAGCGTGTCTTCTCTCTCTGAGGTCGTTCTTCACTCGTGACCCCCATGTAAACAGATCGATTCGTACCTGTTTTCCTCCCTGTCCAAAAATAAAGCTCTCCTTCACCTTTCTCTCACATGGGCATACATGTATACATGACTGCCATAGGTGACCTCTGACCCCTGCAGTGACGACTGGAGAGAGAGAGGGAGAGAGGGGGGAGGGGGAGAGAGAGAGAATCTGCTGTGCTTGTGGCGGTAATGGACTCTGATTGGCTGATTTCACTGCTATTGATTTCCAATAGTTCAGATCAGAGAGGAACAGATTCATCCAGCCCAACACACACACACATACGGGTCAGCTACGGAAAATATCATTATCACAGGATTAGAAACATGTTCTGAAGGAGAGCGGAGGTCAAGGTTTGGCTGGTTAGCAAGGATGCTTACAACCACACAAAATAAATCATTTTTTCATTGGCGACCATGCAAAATGAACCAGGTCAACATTAGCTGTTTAATTTATGTATAACATACAAATATCCATCACGTTAAGGTTATTGTTATTAGTTTATGTTAAAACTGTGTAATCTAAATGGATTGAAATGTTATAGTCAATTCAGATGCATAAATAGTAATTTTAGGGCTTAGAAGTGCATTTCTTTTTTTCTTTTTTTTACAGAGAGGAAGAAACCAAAGTCATATTTAGAGTACACAGCAAAATCAAAAACTTATATGAGTGTGGACTCATATGAACATTGAAGCAGTGTTAAAGTTAATGAGATAAGAATAATTGAGTAATGATTGAGCATTATTGAAGACACCTGATGATAACAAACACGATCATTTTAAGTCACCATTATGGTGATCTGTGTTTGCTTTAGTTGGGCTCTTGACCCTTAAATCATTAACTTTAGATTTTTTTTGGCTGCTGTACATGAGTTATAACAGTCAGATGAACAAATAGAAAAGGTGATCTGATGGTGTTGGATGTGTTTTAACATAATCATTATTTAACAATCATTAGACCTGAATTACTGAACTCATACAGAGCCCAAATTAGGTTTACTTTATCAATTATAGCAGCACTATTTTTGCACAGCATAGTGTTTTAAACTTTTACAAAGTAATCCAAATACATTTTTATACACGTCTCATACGAAAAACATTTTTTATGATACAGTTTTTACACAAAAAGACATCAAGAATCAGCCTATGAATCTCAACAATGGTGACAATTAGAAAGCATGTTGCAGTGCGTTCTGGGTGCTACCAATAAAAAATCATTCATGGCTCCAATCATACATTGTGGTATGAATAAATAATGAGCTTATGTTCAGAAGTGATCTTTTTGTCACCATTGCTGAGATTCATACGCTAATTCTTGATGTCTGTGTGTGCCAACATAACTATATATATTTTATTTTTTTTGTTTGATTGAAAAGGCTAAAACTGTGATGCCATACAAGGGCAGTGCTGCTATAATTAAAAAAGTAAACTTAACTAGCCTGTCAAGAAATTGTTTAGTGATTCAGGTCAATTGATTGTGAAATAATGATTATGTTAAAACACATCCAACACCATCAGATCACCTTTTCTATCTGTTCATCTGGCTGTTATAGCTCACTTACAGCAGCCAAACAACATCTAAAGCTAATGGTTTAAGGGTCAAGAGCCCAACTAAAGCAAACACTGATCACCATAATGGTGTCTTTAAATAATGTTTTTCTCCTTCAGTGATTCTGCTTGTTATCAACATCAGGTGTCTTCATTGATACTCAATCATCACTCAATTATTCACTTAATTATCTCATTAACATTAATACTGCTTCGGTGTGTATATGAGTCCACAATCAGAGTGTTAATTTAACACTGGAGGTTTTGTTGTGTAAAAGAGAGTAGATGCTTTTGACTACTAAGTAAAAAAATATATCTAAAATAAATATAGTTTGTGTTTTCTATGAAACTTCAAATTCAAACATAAGTAAAGCCTAAAAATAAAACTAATAGACAAATGCAAACATGAAGTATTTGCCTCCATGAATCCTGGCAGCACATAAAGAAATTCTTTTTAAATGTCATGTTGAACGTGTCTCTCACGTACAGGTACTAAAGAGCAGAGGTGGGTAATCCAGGGGCCAAAGAGTAAAAGTCCTGCCATATGTTCATTCCACCCATGAATTTGTCATCTGATTTCACTTGTTAGTTCTGTCTCCTGTCTGGCTTAGCAAATCCAGGTGATTGGAACAAAATACTGAGGAGGACTTTTACTTTATGAACCTGGACTTTACACCTCTGCATTGCAATGCCAAGAGCAAAGAGCCTTAGATGAAATCCAATGAAGAGAAAAGAAGACATTAAAACTGTGAAGATCTCAGCAGAGGAGAAATAAACAACTCTAAGACCAGCATTACCAGCTTTTCTTATTTCTAACCAGACTGACTTTATTTCTGTCAGACGTCTACAACGATTTGTTGAGAATTAACCGAGGTTTAACTCTTGTGTTCATTTGAAGTCACCATAACAGTGATGAGTGTTTCCATTACTTGGCCTCTTAAATATTAATAAATATTTAGTCCTTTTTGGCTCCTGTGACAGAGACATTCACTCATTGGCTGACTGAACAATTATGTTTTTTCACTAATGTATTCACATCACAAACCCTGTGTTACTGCAGCATGAGATCCATCTCATGCCAAATCTTTTTTAAATTAACAAACATGAAATTAAAAAAATGGAGTATGTTGATGACACACAGATATAAAAAATCAGCGTATGAATCTCAACAATGGTGACAATCACAAATATTTAGATAAACAGATTAATTCAAACATCACTGAAAAGAAACTAACAGCAAAAAATAAAAGCAAATATTTTAAAGAAAATTCTTGGATAATTCAGCAGCATAATTTATTCATGTTGCAATGCATGCTGGGAGTTTTGTACTATGCTGGTACCCAGCATGCATTGCAGCAAAGTACTTTTGATAGTCACCATTGTTGAGATTCATACGCTGATTGTTGATGTCTGTGTGTGTCGTCGTAAACTGATTTTTTCGTGGTCATGTTTGTCAAAGTCTTCGCACTTATTGTTATAATATTGCAGTAACAGGGTTTGTGTTGAAAAAATTATTAATGCGACATGATTGTTATATTAAAATGCCTCAGTGAATGAGTCTAATTCATGATGATGACTATAAAACCATCAACAGGTCACCATCATCACCTGATCTCATTTCACTTTAGCTTTCTTTGCTGCTGCAATGTGTTTGACAAACACACTGTCACAGGAGCCAAAATAGACATTAGATGTAATAAGAGTTAAGACTTCAAATGAAACAGAGTTAAACCTCTGTTAATTCTCAATAAAACTTTTGTAGACGTCTGACAGAAATAAAGTCAGTCTGGTTATATGAAGCTGGTAATGCTGTTTGTGGAGTTGTTTAATCCTCCACTGCTGAGATCTTCAGAGATTTAATGTCTTCTTTTCACTTCAGTTGATTACATCTAAGACTGTGTCTGAAATTACTCCATATACACATATTTTTGGCTTCTATAAGGTCCAGTTCTGTTTTTTTTCTTTGCTCTTGGCTGAGTATCATATAAAATATTAGTCAGATTTGAAAAATCGCTCACTAATAAACACAGAGATGTGTTTCAGGAGATATTTGTGACTATAATACACACTAATATTATCTTCTGTTCATAATCACATTCAGTGAGAGAAAAGCTTTTTTAAATGTCGCTTATGTTTGTTCATGATAGACATTGAAGGGAAATATCTAATCTGTGTGAAGATAAAGAGTTATGGTAACACTTTATAATACTGTTCCTTCATTAATGAATAACTACAGGAACAATTGAGTAATGCACTATTAACTGCCATCAGTACCAAACTATCATCAGGAACTATAATTTTTTCACTAACTACTAAGGACAAGTTCAAAATTAACATGAATAATGCATAATTTATGGCATAAGTTGATAATAACCTTTAATGACTGAAGTGTAAAGACTAATTGTTTGGATCCATATTCTTGAGTGAAATACATGATAATTCCTAATATATTGACTGACATCATTGTAAGCTTTGATTTGGTAACACTTTAATCATTAATGTTCCCATGATCTTCACTTTAGAAAACTGATATAGATAATTAGCAGTTCCTTTAGTAACACTTGAGTCATTACTATGGTTACCATTACCTTAAATTATACATTATGCATTATTAATATTACATATGAATCTGTGTATAGTAGTTCAGTCTTCAGTGAGGTATGAAAAATAGTAGTCACTGATAAGCTAGTAGTAAATCTCATTCAACTGAGTGGATTATTTGTGTGTTAATATGACGAAAGGTTAGTCTGTAGTTGTTATAACCAGCTTTGTGTAAAAACCACCAGAAGACTGTAGTCACTGTGTGCAGTTCGTGTGCGCCCCCTTCTGCTCAGACTGTGAACTACACTTAAAACAGTGGCACTGAAAACATCAGTGGTCCAGGAACAGTGTTGGGTTAAGTAATTAGTTACTGTAATTTAATTACTTTTCCCTTATGGGATTACTCTTCATTTATCTGTAATTTAATTACAGTTACTTCTGATGTAATTAAGGTAAACTTTGTGTATATATCAATCCAATCTCACAGCGATTCGTATGCATTTTATGAGGTGTATAAAATTTACGACTGCACTCGTACAAATTCGTATGAATTATTGTAAAATATGTATGGAAAAAGTGTGAAATGTCATGAGATCAGACATAAACAATAGTGGGTTTAACATCAAAATGTATTGTCTGATGTTAAAAAGTATGTTTTTATAATGTAACCTTCTCCACCTTGGTCAGTTTAAGGATAATTCATGCAATTTTATAGGATTTATTTGAAAGAATTAAAACAGATTCATATCTATCCTTGTATTATTCAGCTGGTTGAGATTGATATGGGAACCAAAAACACACACAGCCTAAAATCAGTGCTCGCAGCTATGAGCGACTTCTCCTGCTCGTGGATGCGTCTGTCATGTTTCAAAACACTTTTTTAAGCAAGTTAAGTTGATTTAAACGCATACATTTTCAAATGGCTGTTCATTTTGTGAATGTTAAACTTTAAAAATATGTGAAGTGTCGTCCTGGTGAAGGTGAGGAAAATCAGAACACTTCTGTATCAGGTCGTCATGGTGATGTTGTCAGGAGTAACGTGTCGTTATGGTGATGGAGTCAAAAAGTGAGAGCTGAGGTAAAAGGTGGCCAAGGGGATGGGGTCAATAGTGAGGGGTCCTTAAAGGGATACTTCACCTCCAGAAAGATGAATGTGTGGTCATTTATGTAGAAGAAATGTGAAATTATTTTTGAATTTGGAAGTTTCTAGACTGAGAAATGCCAGAAAATGTATTTTTTGCTTATGTGGATGAAGGACAACAACTCCCAGAATGCATTCGCTTCGCTGCCCTAGGAGGCCACGCCTACTGGTAACAGAGTGCAGTCGTTAAACAACAAGTCTAGGCTACTAGTGAGTCGTGATGAGTCTGCCCGAAAATGTGTTTCCAGATCACCCAAAATGTCCGGGATTCGGCTTTTGCGTTCTACAGTCGGCATTCATCATGTTTACTGTGGAGAGCTGGACGAGTGAGGGCCGCGGGAGAACGGCGCGAGGCCGGTGGCGTGATTACCGATGAGCGACACCTGTGAGACGTTGTAAGGAGTGAGGGGTCGTCATGGTGACGCTGTCAATAGTGAGGGGTCATCTTGGTGATGCTGTCAGGCGTGAGGGGTTATCATGGTGACACTATCAAGAGTGAGGGGTCGTCATGGTGATGCTGTCAGGAGTGAGGAGTTATCATGGTGACGCTGCCAGGAGTGAGGGGTCATCATGTGACACTATCAAGAGTGAGGGGTCGTCATAGTGACACTGTCAGGAGTAAGTGGTCGTCATGGTGACGCTGTAAGGAGTGAGGGGTCATCATGGTGACACTGTCAATAGTGAGGGGTCATCTTGGTGATGCTGTCAGGCGTGAGGGGTTATCATGGTGTCACTATCAGGAGTGAGGGGTCGTCATGGTGACACTGTCAGGAGTGAGGGGTCGTCATGGTGACACTGTCAGGAGTGAGGAGTCGTCATGGTAATGCTCTCAGGAGCGAAGGATAGTCATAGTGACACTGTCAATAGTGAGGGGTCATCTTGGTGATGCTGTCAGGCGTGAGGGGTTATCATGATGACGCTGTCAGGAGTGAGGGGTCGTCATGGTGACACTATCAAGAGTGAGGGGTCGTCATGGTGACACTGTCAGGAGTGAGCGGTCGTCTTGGTGATGCTTTTAGGAGTGAGCGGTCGTCATGGCAATGCTGTCAGGAGTGAGCGGTCGTCATGGTGACGCTGTCAGGAGTGAGCGGTCATCATGGTGACACTGTCAGGAGTGAGGGGTCGTCATGGTGACACTATCAAGAGTGAGGGGTCGTCATGGTGACACTATCAGGAGTGAGCGGTCGTCTTGGTGATGCTTTTAGGAGTGAGCGGTCGTCATGGTAATGCTGTCAGGAGTGAGCGGTCGTCATGGTGATGCTGTCAGGAGTGAGTGGTCGTCATGGTGACGCTGTCAGGAGTGAGCGGTCATCATGGTGACACTGTCAGGAGTGAGGGGTCGTCTTGGTGATGCTTTTAGGAGTGAGCGGCCGTCATGGTGACGCTGTCAGGAGTGAGCGGTCGTCATGGTGACGCTGTCAGGAGTGAGCGGTCATCATGTGACACTGTCAGGAGTGAGGGGTCGTCATGGTTACACTATCAAGAGTGAGGGGTCGTCATGGTGACACTATCAGGAGTGAGCGGTCGTCTTGGTGATGCTTTTAGGAGTGAGCGGTCGTCATGGTAATGCTGTCAGGAGTGAGCGGTCGTCATGGTGATGCTGTCAGGAGTGAGTGGTCGTCATGGTGAGGCTGACAGAAGTGAGGGGTCATCATAGTGACGGCGTCAGGATGAGAGCGGAAATCTTAAAGGTGAAAAGGTTAAGCTTCAAATTCAATAATACACAATACAAATAATAATGAGAAAATACATTATTATTTAAACAAATCAGACTCAAATAAAGAATCATATTAGAACACGTATAGACACAAACATTTAACTGACACCTGTCTTCATTAACTAATAATTTAGCAGTTTGTAAGTATGCAGAGGTAATATTTTATCTTCACACAGATTAGATATTTCCCCTGAACAACTGTCAAGGACAAAGGCAAGAGAAAAAGCTTTTCCAGAAGGACGTCGATAACTTATTAACAAGGAGAGTAACGATAGTGAAATTAGAGAGTTACTTACAGTAAGATCTGCTCTCTGGTCATGCATTGATAAGTGCAATGATAACACATTTCATTAAGTTCATAGGACACCTGTGTGAACTTGAGGAGAGCTCTATACATCACCAATACACCAGCCGACTAAAAAACAATGATTTAGAAAAAAAAAGCAAAGTAGTGACAGGAAATGATCCTGCAGCATTAAAGCAAATGACATCCACTACCAATCAAAGGTTTGTGGTTGATAAGATTTTTGAAAATATGTTTTCAAATATGTAAAAATATAGAAATCAAGTCTAAGCAAAAAACTGCAAACCGGCAAATCAAAAGAGATAAGATAACCAGATGAAACTTTGGCCGGCAGAGACGCGCAGCGAGAGTGAGTAAACGAGGTCGAGCCGGAGAACCGAACGCAGTCTGATTGTGTCACAGAGACGGTGAACACCTGAACACAACCGGCTCTGATCATGCTGTGGATGCCGGTTCTCTGTCTGTGTCTGTGTGTTCAGTCTCTGGCGGTCCCCGTTCCAGCGCACCGAGAGCACAGAAAACTGCTGCTGGTCTCCTTCGATGGCTTCAGGTGGGACTACGACAGGGACGTGGACACTCCGCACCTGGACGCCATGGCGAAGGATGGGGTCAAAGCCACATACGTGACCCCTTCGTTCCTCACTATCACCAGCCCGACACACTTCACCATCCTCACAGGTACAATACAACACATATTAAGCAATGTCCAGATTAGGGCAGAAACAACAAGCTCATTTAAGTAATTGCATTAATCTATATTTTTGTTTAAATTTTTTATAAATTGAGCATTCTAGTCTGTGAAGTGTTTCATAACTTTGATATTGAATATTCAATTTTGATATTTTTTATTCAATGTCTGTATATATCGTACATTGTTATATCAAATGTTTAAAATAACTATCTTATGTTGTTTCTACATTAATTTGGAGATTTACTGTGAAATTATTACATATAAAATATAGTATAAAAACTATAATGTTGGATGCAATTAATCGTGATCAATTACAGAAAAATGTTTGATTAATTCGTTATTTTTTTTAATCAACAGCGCTAAGTATATATACTGTCAGTTTATATATATATATATATAATTCTAATCATTAAATTAATTCTTCTAAATTAATTATCACTATATATGCATTTAATATTTATGTCCATCCATCCGTCCAGATGAAACGAGGCTTATACTTATATCCATAAATATGTATACATTTAGTATGTATATATATATATATATATATATATATATATGAATATACACTTTTTACATATAAAACAGATGTTTTTTTAAGAGTGGCAATTATTTGAAAGTAAATCCTACACACTATATCTTCTTGTAACGTGTCTAAGTATGATTGATGAGAAAGTATCTTTCTGCAGGGAAATATATCGAGAATCATGGTGTAATTCACAACATGTGGTTTAACACCAGCACCTGGGAGAAGAAGTCCTACTACAAGTCCCAGTTTGTGAACGAGTGGTGGGACAGTGGAAGTGTGCCCATATGGATCACGGCTCAGAGACAGGTACTCGCACACCGACCAAAGTCGCCGCACTGGTTAGGGTTAAACGGTGTGCACTAAGCAGTGTGCATGTACTGCATGCTGAACATAGCCTTTGTCTTAACAGTCTGTCATATTTATTATATGTCTGTAATTTTAGATAATATAATATAATTTAATATAGTAAAATATATTTTAATATAATATAATATAATATAATTTAATATAGTTAAATATATTTTAATATAATATTATATAATATAATTTAATATAGTAAAATATATTTTAATATAATTTAATATAGTAAAATATATTTTAATATAATATAATATAATATAATTGAAAATAGAAGTCTTAAATGTATACTACACATGTTAAATGTAGTCAAATGGTACTTGTTAATACTTCTTGACTTTAGAATGAATTAAACTGATTTGGACCGGATTCTGAATAAATATTGTGCTGTTTTTCTGGGGTTGGTTAGAGAGGACCATTTTAAATTGACTCGCTCTCCTGCAAGACACGTATTTCTCACAAGCAGCCCGTCAGCTAATGATCCGCAACACTTCACTTTGAATCATCCCGAACACATCATTTCATTTTCTCCACTAACCTGTACATTTAAAGCCAGACACACAGGAGATTCGACCAAATTAATTCCAGAAAATGAGTCAAAACAATTATTTCCAGCTCAGAAACTCGAAACCTCAGATGATGATTTGCTCACAGTAATACATAATATTACAAGTAAAAAAAAAGTTGGTTAAAATACAAACTATTCAAACCCTTAGAAAGGATGATGCAACATTTCGATCATCATTCACTACCTCTCATGTCCTGCTAAACCAATGACTTTTTCTTTTTTGTGTAACAAAAAATTGAGTTTTAAAGCATCTCAGATCTTGTCTTGTCCATGCAATGCATGCATATAGTGACCAAAGTCTGTCGAGCTCCAAACAATGACCAATAACCATTAGAAAGATACAAGTGACTTGTCAAGGATGCATGAATGAGGTTTTTGGAGCTTCTGCTTTTACTGTATGAAAAAAAAAATAACTGAAAAAAAAACCGGTAATTTTTACGGTAAAAAAAAAAAAACGGTAGCAGTGGTTGCCTGAACATTACCGTCAAAAATACGGTAGCAACGTTAATGGTTTTACAGACTTAACTTAAAATTTACAGCAATAAACCATATTTCAATATCTAATATAATGTTAATTTATCAACCTATTGTAGTATGAAGTGTCACGCAGGGAATTGAGGGAATGTCAATTTACGGTATTTCACTGTAAATTATACAATGAGTTGTTCTTTTTCACTTTCAAAAACTGTAAATTCAATGTTTTTTACATTAAATGTACCAAGAGATCTATCACAGTTATTTACCGTATATAGTACGGAAACTTTCTGTTAACCAATTAACAGTTTTGCGGTCTTTTACCATTAAAATCACGATTATTTTATACAGCAGTTTTGTGTAGACGTATGTAACCCCTCCACCCGGGTCCAACTCGACCCGCTCCGAGCGGGCCTTGAACCCGGGTCTCCGGCATGAGAGTCAGGCACTCTAATGCTACGTTCACACCGGACGCGAATCGCGTGTCAAATTCGCGCCTGACGCGTCTAGTTTGACGCTTGACCACTTTGTGTTAATTCGCGTGTCAAGAGCGAAACTGGCGAAAGTTCTGATTTTTCAACTCGGGCGGCAGACGCGAATTCGCGTCAAACGCGTGAATGCACAAATGGCACTAACTGAATCATTCGCGTGTAACGCGCCAGACGCTCAATTCGCGCCATTCGCGCGAATGAGGCGTATTCGCGTCTTCCGCGCCGCCCTCCACGCCTCATTCGCGCCGCAGGAATTTTTCACGCGCGTAAAGCGTCTTTGCATTGACTTAACATTGAAATCATTCGCGCCTGACGCCCAATTCGCGTCCGGTGTGAACGTAGCATAACAAGGAGGCTAAAGACTGCAGCCTCTAGCGTCTGTCGCTAGAGCGCCTACTGAGATCAGGGGAGTGAGGTTTACTCGCACAGCAACTACTAGCTGGCCTCCGTTACACGTACACAAGAATTAAAATTTGACATGAGAGTAAATAAAGCTTTTCTGCTTTGCATTGATAAAATATAATTGATTTTCCCGCCCACCCAAATAAAGGGTCTGAAAGCCGGTTCCCTCCACTTTCCCGGAACAGCATCCACTTATCAGGGAGAAAGTGCTGTAGTGAGAGAAGTGGAGCCGGCAAACTACAACTACAGCAACGAAACGGCCTGGCGAGAAAACATAGATAAAGTGATGGAGTCCTGGTTCAGAGGGCAGGACCTGGACTTTGTGTCCATGTACTTCGGAGAGCCCGACGCCACGGGACACAGGTACGGGCCGGATTCTCCCGAGCGTAGGGCGATGGTCCGGCAGGTGGACCGGACCGTGGGATACCTGAGGAGCTCGGCGGAGAGACACGGCCTGAGCGAGAGCCTCAACATCATCATCACGGCCGATCACGGCATGAGCACCGTCTACAGGAACGGCCTGGTGGAGGAGATCGTGCTCTCCAAGATCCCCGGCTTCTCTTTCGGGGATCTGTCCTTCCATATTGTGGACTTCGGACCGGTGGGACTTCTGCTTCCCAAAGAAGGGAGACTCGAGAAAGTGTACAACGCACTGAAAGGCGCTCATCCGCATCTCCACGTGTATAAGAAAGAGGAGATGCCCGCTCGCCTGCACTTCTCCCACAACGAGCGCATACTACCCATCATCCTCTGGGCCGATGTAGGATACGTCATCAATGGGGTGAGAGACTTTCATTTTTAAAAAGACGTGAAAGCGTCATGCGAGTTTGTCAAGGAATTAAAAAGACCGTTCTTAAGCACACTTGGGTGAAATTTTTTACCTCAAAATGAAAAGAAAGAACAAGTAAAAGAAGAAGTTATATCGCAGATAAAGCATGTTTTAGGTATCGGTTGTGATTTTGGCATTGTGACAATATATCCATGAATTTGAAGCCAGCAACATTGAGGTCACAGGTTCGATTCCCGGTGAATGCATGAACTGATAAAAACATAAGCGTTGAACGCAATTGCATTACAGTAATGAAAACGTTAATGAGGGTTAAAGGTACGAAATCAGCATAAAAATAATGTACTAGTATCCCAAAACATGAATCAATGAATGAATGAATGAATGAATGAATAGATGGATGGATGGATGGATGGATGGATGGATGGATGGATGGATGGATATATGGATGGATGGATGGATGGATGGATGGATGGATATATGGATGGATGGATGGATGGATAGATGGATGATAGATGGATGGATGGATGGATGGATATATGGATGGATGGATATATGGATGGATATATGGATGGATGGATGGATGGATAGATGGATGGATGGATGGATGGATGGATATATGGATGGATATATGGATGGATGGATGGATGGATGGATAGATGGATGGATATATGGATGGATGGATGGATGGATATATGGATGGATGGATATATGGATGGATGGATGGATGGATGGATGGATATATGGATGGATGGATATATGGATGGATATATGGATGGATGGATGGATAGATGGATGGATGGATGGATGGATAGATGGATGGATATATGGATGGATGGATGGATGGATATATGGATGGATGGATATATGGATGGATGGATGGATGGATGGATGGATATATGGATGGATGGA
The DNA here is from genome assembly GCF_988280905.1 of Pimephales promelas. NCBI lineage: Eukaryota > Metazoa > Chordata > Actinopteri > Cypriniformes > Leuciscidae > Pimephales > Pimephales promelas. The sequence continues at coordinate 6,966,170 of NC_142771.1, read as the reverse complement.
TATATGGATGGATATATGGATGGATGGATGGATAGATGGATGGATGGATGGATGGATATATGGATGGATATATGGATGGATGGATGGATAGATGGATGGATAGATGGATGGATATATGGATGGATGGATGGATGGATATATGGATGGATGGATATATGGATGGATGGATGGATATATGGATGGATGGATATATGGATGGATGGATATATGGATGGATGGATGGATGGATGGATGGATGGATGGATATATGGATGGATGGATATATGGATGGATGGATATATGGATGGATGGATGGATGGATGGATGGATGGATGGATGGATAGATGGATGGATATATGGATGGATAGATGGATGGATAGATGGATGGATGGATGGATGAATAAATGGATGGATATATGGATGTATGTATGGATGGATATATGGATGTATATTTGGATGGATAGATGGATGGAGAGATGGATGGATATATGGATGGATGGATAGATGGATGGATGGATGGATATATGGATGGATAGATGGATGGATAGATGGATGAATATATGGATGGATGGATGGATGGATGGATGGATGGATGAGTGAATAAATGGATGGATGGATTGATGAATGAATAAATGGATGGATATATGGATGGATGAATATATGGATGGATATATGGATGGATGGATGAATGGATGGATGGATATGTGGATGGATATATATATATGGATGGATAGATATATAGATGGATGCATGGATATATGGGTGAATGAATGAATGAATGAATCTGCCCTCCTCTTTACTTGATTGTCATATTCATGTATGATATTTGAGTGTTTATCTGAGGGAATCTTACTAAACCTTTTTAGAAATCCCCCTAAATCAACAGAAATAAATATTTCATAACAAATAAGAAGTTATACTTTACATAAAGAAAACAGAGCTTATTTAGGAACATTGAGAGATTTTACACTGTGATATTATTTTAATGACAATTTACCATATTTACTCCCCAATTCTACATGCAAAATGTGTATCAACAGGTCTTTTTATAATGAATATTTTCATAATGTTGACCAATAGTCCAAAATAGATATCATTTGTTTTCAAAAACATTTTCTTTCACCTGACCAAGAGCATGCTTTCATGAGAAACGTATAAACCTGCAAATAAACAATAAACACGCAAACATCTGTCTAATGAAGTAAATAAATGTTTGTTTTTATGGTTTTAGTTGGAGTTAACTAACAGATAGATGAATAACGTCAATCTAATTACAGGCAAACGAACTGAACACAATCAATGGCTGATTCTACTTTGCCCCTCCTCTCCTTTTAATTTGCAATGCAATCAATTAATTAATCAATACTCTGCTCCCATGACAACCTCAAAGGTCAGGTCGAGGCCATGGAACTCCTTGAGCTCCTGTTGACCTTTGACCCACAGATGTCAGAGGAATCAAACCAGCTCTACCTCGGCATCCTAAACTATTCAATAACCATAACATGATCCAAACAAAACACTTATCTTCGGTGAACCAAGACATGCTGCCATGACAACCAGACGACAAATCAGCTGCTCTCTGGCGCCCTCTGCTGTTTGAAGGATGTGGAGAGGAGCATGCACAGATAGATAGATCATCACCTATTGAGTGAAAGAAATAACGCACACATCAGACTCACAAACGACCATACCACACATGAAATATCAGGATGATCTTCAACATTTGCCTAAATGTTCAGTAATCGCGTTTGATACTTTCCAATGTGATGTACGAAACAGATGCGTGTAAAATATTTTAACAAATTGTTCTGTTCTCATTTATTTGATTGAACTATCAAAAGTTTAAGCGTCTTTTCGTCAAATTTATCATTTTAATATTATTTTATAATTGAATTAAACATGCAAAAATGATGAGGTCATGTGACACGTATTAAAATTGATTGCATTCAAATTGTATCTGGGTTTGTTATTAATTATCAGTACATATTTCTTTCAGTATGGCAGAAAGCATGTAGTGAATATTATGGAGAAAGCATTAAAATATGTGAATGGTGCTCTGAAGTGCTGATAGTTTCTAATGGGCTTTAGTTGTTTTCCACTATCCACTTGTTTTCCCGCAGTATCTCCCAGTGCAGTTCAACAAGGGAGAGCACGGCTATGATAACCAGGCTCTGGACATGAAGCCGTTCTTCAGGGCCGTGGGGCCCGACTTCAGGAGGAACCTGCAGGTGGAGCCGTTCGAGACCGTGAACATCTACCCACTGATGTGCCACATCCTGAACATCACACCTGAACCCAACGACGGCCGGCTGGAGCTCACACAACACATGCTGACCTCCTCCACACACCCCGAGAGTGAGAACACCTGTCTGTCTGTTTGTCTGTCTATCTATCTATCTATCTATCTATCTATCTATCTATCTATCTGTCTGTCTGTCTGTCTGTCTGTCTGTCTATCTATCTATCTATCTATCTATCTATCTATCTATCTGTCTGTCTCTCTGTCTATCTATCTATCTATCTATCTATCTATCTATCTATCTATCTATCTATCTATCTATCTATCTATCTATCTATCTATCTATCTATCTATCTATCTATCTATCTGTCTATATATCTATCTATCTATCTATCTATCTATCTATCTATCTATCTATCTATCTATCTATCTATCTATCTATCTATCTGTCTCTCTCTCTGTCTGTCTGTCTATCTATCTATCTATCTATCTATCTATCTATCTATCTATCTATCTATCTATCTATCTATCTATCTGTCTGTCTGTCTGTCTGATTGTCTATCAATTCAATTCAATTCTTCTGAATTGATTTGATCTATCTATCTGTCTCTCTGTCTGTCTATCTATCTATCTATCTATCTATCTATCTATCTATCTATCTATCTATCTATCTATCTATCTATCTATCTATCTATCTATCTATCTATCTATCTATCTATCTATCTATCTATCTATCTATCTATCTATCTATCTGTCTGTCTACCTGTCTGTCTATCTGTCTATCTATCTGTCTGTCTGTTGGTCATCTACCTGTCTGTCTATCAATCTATCTATCTGTCTCTCTGATCTGTCTGCCTGTCTATCTGCCCATCTGTCTGTCTGTCTGTCTGTCTGTGTATCTGTCTGTCTGTTTGTCATCTATCTATCTATCTATCTATCTATCTATCTATCTATCTATCTATCTATCTATCTATCTATCTATCTATCTATCTATCTATCTATCTATCTATCTATCTATCTATCTATCTATCTATCTATCTATCTATCTACCTGTCTGTCTATCTATCTGTCTATCTGTCTGTCTGTCTGTTGGTCATCTATATGTCTGTCTACCTGTCTGTCTATCAATCTGTCTGTTTATAAAACAGTCTCTAATCAGTATGTGTGTGTGTTTCAGATGAAGGCTCGTCTGATGATAGTATCCTCACCAGTGTTTTCACTGGACTGGGAGCTGTTGCTGGTTTTCTGCTCGTCGTGTTTGTCGTTCTGATAAGTCAGGGCATTTACAGACGCAGGAGGAACAAGAGCAGGTCAGTCTCACATCATATCAGCAGAAAGTTCAATGTTTTACGTTGTGTTCTCACAGAGCTTCTTTAGCTCTCTCTGCAACATAGAAAGAGGTCATATTTAATTTGATAAGATATTTTTAAGATTTCAATCAAAAGCATATCTGAAATAGAATGAAACTGAATAGTCGGAGTGAACAAACAAATAAGTCGGATCATTACTAACCTCATGAACCTCATTAATTGCATCTGGATTTTCTGGGTTCTTTACAGTTCCACAGAAGAGGGGAAGATTGACACGTGTCCGTCTGAAACTAAACAAACCTCGTTTTAGATCCAGGACATCCAGAGGAGGATGAACACACACACACATATATAAGGAGGACATCCCTCCAAACGTTAGATCGGATGGATCTCCACGTCAGATATGGATTCAAAACCCCTGCCAGAAGACATCAGTCTTCTATCAGCCTGAGAGTTTGACTGAGAAAGAGCAGAAGCAGGAGATGAAGGGATGATAATAAAGAGCAGAGTTTATTGAATAATCTTGTGTATTATTCATGTTTCAATGCTCAGAGACTTCATGTGACCTGTAAGTGGACACAACACCGTCCTGTGACGTCACAAACCTTGAAATGGAGAAGACAAACATCCCTTCAAGCCACACCATCATAGAACTATGGAAAATATAAAAACATTAAATGACATAAATGAATAAAGGATTAAATGATAAATTGTGTATAAATCAAATTATAGTAATATGAATGATTAAATGATAAATGAAACGACAGCTACATAAATGACTAATGATTATAAATGAGTGTCTGTGCGCAACACACACCCACACACACACACACATATTGTAGCTCTTGAATTTATTGAAATCATTATGTTTTAATAGAATAACACCAGAAACTTTCAAAACAGCTTTTAAAAACGCTTCATATCCTTTTGTTTCAAGTTTTACTTAATTTTTTCATTTTATTTTAATACAAATCCCTTAAAAATATTAGGAAAAGAATAACATTATTGAAGTCTTATTGAAATATTAATAATTCTCTCTCTCTCTCCACACACACACACACATACAATATAATATTATATTAAAATATTATAATATTAATAACATATAATATAATACAAAATATAAAATCACAATGTAATGTTATATTTCAAATATGAATAAAAATTTCATTTATAAATGAATAAAAACAACGATAGGTATTTGATTTTGTAATGTATATGTCTTGTTTAGAACTGTTAAAATTTATAAAGAATTTATAAAGTTAATAAAGAGTGAAAATGTTTATTAAATTGGATTATAAGTACTTTATTACATAATTTAACACAATTTGTGCTTGTAAATTATATCAAATAGACTATGTTATGTTTTTAAATAAATTCTATGAAAAATGAAACAACTACAGTAAAGTCAGATGATCATACATAATTTCTGATGTTGCCCAAAACTCACATTCTTTAAAAAAATGTATGACGTCACGTGGACGGTGTCCTCCGAGGGCCAGTGTTCGCGCTCTGCGCGTTTGCGTATCCGCCCCCTACTGCCCTGTTCTGCTCTCCCTCTCTCTCTCACACACACACACGTCGATCACGGAGAACGAGATGAGAATGAGATGAGAACAGTCATGGAGGAGCTGAGCGCGGTGGGAGAGCAGGTCTTTGATGCCGAGTGTATCCTCAACAAACGCATAAAGAAGGTAACAAACATCCACACGAACACACACATTCAGCGCGCGTGAATCGTGATCCGACCTCAACGCGTGTTTGATTTCCACAGGGAAAACTGGAGTATCTGGTCAAGTGGAGAGGATGGTCGTCCAAGTAAGTGAGAACTGAGACAAATACTGGCTTTTTTTATGTGTGTGAGAGTATATATGCAGACTACGTATGCATTATATAGACTAGTACTTTGCTAATGCCGCACTATTTTACTCACGGTGCCTGTAAACATCATTGAATGTGGATCGCGAGAAAGGGGAGAGAGAGAGAGAAACAATGAAAACAACAACAACAGCGTGTTGCGCGTCCAATTTCGCGTCCACGCGTGATTTCGTTCACTGTATCACACTGCATCAGATCGGCTCGCCTTTGCCTCGTTTTGCTGCATTTCTCTTTGTCTTCCAAGTTAAGTTACTTTTTTTTTTTTTTGGCTTCGGCTTGTTCGGGTTTGTTTCGTCTGGTCGCGGTTGTTTAAAATAAAATCGAAAGAAACAAAACACAAAAAAAAACTTGCTTGCATTATTTTTAGTGTTATGTTTTATTTTCGTTTTCAGTGAAAAACCTGCATGTTTCGAGAGTAGCTCAGTTGTTATGAAGTAACGCATTCTGTTACTTTGCAACAATTTGTTCTTTTGTAACGAAAACGGTTTGATCTCGCGCCGCTCGGCGCGTGGTTTGTTTCGAGTTTTTTTTCTTCTTTAAAAACTCCAGCTGCCCCCCAACCCCCCTAATGCCCCCGCTCTTGCTCTCTGTTACATTGTCGCCCCCTTTTTGCCCCGTCTATGGGCACTTGAGCTGTCAATCACACGAGCCACGCCTCCCGCGCGCGCGCTTCCATCTGCTTCATTGATTATTTACAACTCCCATCTATTTTATCATCTTTATTATTACTTGATCAAGCAGGGTCATATCATAAACAGACCACAACTGAGGGCAAAATGCCACTGAAAGTGTCTAAAATACTGTTGATGTTCGAGGAGAGGTGAATTCTGGTCGTTTAGTTTAAAATTTGATATTTCACTGTACAGTGTAAAAAATATTGTTGGTTTAGTAACCTGGCTGCCTTAATTTAAGTTCATTGAAGTGGAAAAATTGAGTTAATACAATGAAGGTGATTGATTTATTCGTCAGAAACTTAAAATATTATGTTATCTGAACTACATAAATTAAGTTGATTTGACAAAAGAAATAATGTTGTGATTACAAATCATGAAAATATTTTTTTACAGTGGATAAGATATATAATACTGTTGCTGTGCACTTAAAAATTGTGATGTACTTATCTTAACTCTTTGCTGGTCTGTCATGATTGATTTGCATGTGCATGCTATTCTTAAAGAAAAAAAAAATTATATTCTTTCATCAAAATATATATATATTGAATAACTACACTCTAAACAATGCTGGGTTGTTTGAACCCAAATGTTGGTTTTCAAATTTTAACCCAACTTCAACTTTCACCTGTACATTTTTTAATTGCATTTTTAACCCAACATTTGGGTTTGTCCATATTTGACCCAAATTTGGGTTGAAACAACCCAACATTTTTTTTTAGAGTGTGTAATAACTTCGCCACCTCTGAAACAACTTGTCCTTGTGACTGAATGTCTCCAGGCTCTCTTATTATTCAACCACCTGTTACTTGAATGCATTTTTAACCATTCAAACAATTCCTGATGGAAGAAAATCAAGTCTTGTCCTTATTGGAAGTAGTAGTGATGGAAGTAAACCGAATGCCGTTGATTGAGTAATGGTGGGTTAAGATTTGTGTCAAATCGAATCCAGACGGTCCAGACTCTTTGAAGCGCCGTTTAAAGTAAACTCTCATCTTTTCATTTTTCCATCTGCTATGTAATGCAGACAAAACTTGCAAACAAAAGCATCTAACTAAACTCCAAGTCCCTTCTGTTCACATTTACAGTCGTAGATGCAAAATTGGTACCCAAATGGTTGCTACACAAATAGCTTGTTTTGCATGCTTGGTTATGCTGATTCAATCTAAGTGTGTGACATGCTCTAATTCGTTTTTAAAAAAAACTTGTTTTGGGCAATGATTTGTATTTTATGTGCATATGATTCATATCCATACCATCCATACCTGGAAGACTATGAAATATTTGTATGTCTTAAAACTAATTGGTAACACTTTACGATAAGGTTAATTAGTTAACCTTAGTTAATGTATTAACTAACAACGAGCAATACATGTGTAACAGTATTTGTTAAAATCAGTTAATTTAATACAAATATATAGCTATTCATTGTTAGTTCACGGTGCATTAACTAATGTTAACAAATACAACCTTTGATTTTAATAATGTATTAGTAAATGTTGAAATTTATATTAACTAAGATAAGTAAATGTTGAAGTATTGCTCATTCTTCGTTCATGTTAACGGTAGTTAAGTAATGTTAACAAATGAGCCGTATTGTAAAGTGTTACCACTTAATATGTTAGATTAAAATGGATCTTTAACCATCTTTTTTGTATCATGAGCATGTTATGCGTCATCTACTCACATGCTTAAGATGCCAGTGTCTGTGTTTCAGGCATAACAGTTGGGAACCTCAGGAAAACCTTCTTGACCCGAGACTATTGGCAGCGTTTAACAAGAGGTAAGAGGTTTCTCCCATTGGACGAGCAGGCCTGTGTGTGAGAGAGACGCCCCCTTTTCTCCATGTGCAAACAATATGGGCTGCAACGCTTGGGAGGGTGTAAATGGGGCTCCATTCACAGGCCATTCAGGGGCTGCAGACGTGTCCAGGCTCACGAGGGCCTCTGCAGACCGACTGAAAATCAAACATCGTTAACATTTTTAACACTTAACATTTTCAGCAGAACTAGTTTTCTCTGTCAGCATTTCGGTTTCACAGTTTATGAAGAATCAGTGTGAAACCAGACTTGGATTACACGAGAAACATAACCACACGTTGACACCAACTTTCTACTGTTAAGTTAAAAATAGATTTTACAACAATTTTGTTAAGGAGATTGTTGAAATATGGTTCGGGTCTATCCTTTTTTTCTCTTGTCATTGGGAAAACGTAAGTCTGATTACATTTGAGGTATCATTCATGTCACAAACGATAAAGATTTGTTTGTTTTTATTTTAGAAAACACCACTGTTTGTTAACGCATCCACCAAAAACAAAGACAAAAGAAATGTGATGTTTTTTGCCCAAACTAGAACCACAGAGTCTTCTGACAGGAAGTAAGGAAAAAGAACAGGAAGTGAGGAGGAGTAAACGTTCATTCATAAAAACAGGAAATGAATTTCACAATCAGCACCCACTGTTTTTTGCCGTTCTTGATATGTTAGCCAAAAAAATTATAATAATAATCTTGTACAATATACAGCAGTCGACATTTTGAAGTGGAGCAAAACCTTTCATCAAAGTTATGAATGAATTTTGAACAATACTGGTTCTTGTCTTTTTTGATCCACTTCATCTGTATATAAACTTGCGTAATGGCTGTAATGGTCATATATAATAGAATTTCATGATACACTCTTTGAAGAAATGGTTCTATTTAGAACCAGAAATGGTTCCATCCCCCGCTTCATATATGGAACTCCAAAATGGTTCTATATAGAACCATTTTTTTTTTGGGGTAAAAGGTTCTATTGGCCTAAATTCTAAGTACGTTTAAATTCTAAGTTCTGTTCTAAGTACGGAACCCCAAGGTTCTATATAGAACCTAGAGGAACCCTTGTTTTAAGAGTGTATAGAACCTTTTAGGGGTTCCAAATACGTAGCGCTGATAGAACCTTTTCTTCTAAGAGTGTAGCAAAGACAGCAGGATAAACAATTTAATTCAACATAAATATAGCGAATTTGTAAGTTTTGCATTTTTTAAAATCCATTCTTAGGGAGCAGGAGCGGGAACTCTTGATCAGTAAAAAGGGGAAACGGCCTCGTGGACGACCCAGAAAAATATTGGTGAGTTTGTCACAAAAGAATGTGAAAACGCAATTTGCGCCATACATTATATTCTCATCGTTTTCTATATGCTTCTTTCTCAGGACACCATTCCAGTGGTCTCCAAATCAAGCAGCTCGTCCTCATCATCCTCGTCTTCTGGTTCGTCTTCATCTTCCTCGTCTTCTTCCTCTTCTTCAGATGACGACGACGAAGATGATACCGACAGGAATCCGAAGCCGAGTCCTCGTCCACGAGAGCATCACCCGGTCCCGCAGAAGAAAGCGCAGATTGTCGTGGCCAAGCCGGAGCCGCCGAAGAAGCGAGGGAGGAAAGCGTTGCCTCCGGAGCTGAAGGCGCTGCGTCAGGCCAAAGGTCCTCGGAAGATCCTCAAGCACTCGGACCTCAGAGGGAGCATAAAGAAACCGCTCATGCCCGCAAGCTTCACCTACACCGGGTTGAACCGAACCTCCGGAAGGGAGCCGATGACACTGCAAAACAGAGGTGCTTTTACCCAGAAGAGTTCTTTAAGTTCCCTTGGACGCTCTGTCGGGTCAGCCTCCACGCCTCCTACACTAAGTCGGCCGGCACAAATAAAATCCTCCTCAGATTTCAAGCTCTCGGTCTCGGATATGGGCAGCGGAGGAGTCGATCCCAAAACGCCTACGTGCAAATCTTCAGGAGTGGCGGCGTTGAATGTGCACAGCAGCAATGGACAAACCTGTCCACAACTCTCTCCAAATATGCCGAGAAAACAGGAGGCGTTGGACAAGACTCTTCTTCAAAGATCAGCAGGATCTCTCCAGAAATCTCCATCGAGCTCCTTTTCGTCTCTCAAAACGCCCTCCAGCCTTCAAGCGCTCAATCTACAGAGCGTCGACAAAACGGCGCAGGGTAACGGGACCGACAGTGCCTACTTGAAGGGTTCCCCTAATCCGGGCAGGAAAAGTTCTGGGTTTAACACAAGACACGAGCAGAGTCCTGCACCGAACGTCCCTAGTAAGTTCACGCCCAACCAACAAGTCCTAAAGAGTCCGCAGCGGGAGAAATCCAAAGCGGACGATTTGTCCGAGAGGCTCGGGAAGAAGAATCAAGGTCGAGCCGATAAGATTCTGGCTCAGACTCCGGCGCCCGAGGGTCGAGATTCCCAACCGGTGCAAGACAGAGCCTTGTCTAAAGATCCCGGGAAACAAGGCAAGACTCTGAGCGAGTTGAGCACCGGAGAAGAGGGAAGCAGCTCGGATTCTGAACACGATTCCTCGTTTCCGAGGGACAACCGGGACCTGGGCATCTCGGTGCAGGCGGGACAGGACTGGAGGCCGACGAGGAGCCTGATAGAGCATGTATTTGTCACCGACGTCACTGCAAATCTGGTCACTGTGACGGTGAAGGAGTCGCCCACCAGCGTCGGGTTTTTTAACATCCGTAACTATTGAATGTCGTCAACTGAAGCTGCAGCTACTCTGGGGATAATCGGGAGAAGCTTCGAAAGAATTAGCTTTCTTGGTGCTTCTCAATCTTCAATGGATTTTACTTGTTTTAACTCTTTTAGTTGGTCAGTTTCTTGGAGTAGACCAATGCCTGAAGACCAGCTCAATCAGAGACATGTGTAGTCTCACCTAATTTGAATCCAGCGTAAATGTATGTTACCGACCATTCGTCTTGGTTTCCACAGCAGGGATGGCTTCTTGTTCTCTTGATGTTGATTCCGAGTACTGTATTAGTAAAGAAGAAAATCAGAACAAATGTATCCAAAGTGTTTTAAAGCTGAATCTCAGATCACATCTTTTAAGGTGCCTGTTTGTAAAGCTGTCCTCTTTCTGCCTGATAACAGTTATAACTGAGGGTTTGTTTTTCCTTCTAGAGTGAATGTGGGCATTTTTTTTATACTACACAACAGTTCTTTGTTTATTTATTATTATTTCTTACTGGTTTTTTGTTGTTAGGTGACATGCTGAAACACACAGTAAAGATACTTTTTTATACAAAATTCCTCATTGTCTGTTCTGAATCAAACCTAGAGTTTAGAGCATGAATGTGTCTAGGCTGTATTAGGGTTGTGACGGTGAGTATATTTTCTCACTGGTTAATCGACGTGTGGTAATACCGGTGTCACCGGCGGGTGCTTTTAAATCGTTAATGGCAAACGTAAAATGGGCATACATAACGGTGCGGTAGACTAGTGTGGGAAAGAACTGTTTTGTTACCATTTGTCACCATTTTTGTCCAACAAAGCAGCAAAGGAGAGTCAGTAGATTAACGTCGGTGGAACTTGGCTTTATCAGGCAATCTGTCACGACACATTAAAGAGCCACAAAACGGCCTATTTATTGTTTGATTTTTTTTTGACGGACCAAATTTGAAAGTTGAGACTGTTTCATATTAAATATTACCTGCTCGGTCCTGTCTGTCAATGCGTTGTCAGTGTCCTCTATTTTTCACTGCTTGAGAACATGGGTTGAATCCGAAATCGCCCCCTAAATCCTCATTTACTAGGCCTATTACCTACATTAGTCCACTAATACTGTTGACTTGAAGGAGTGAATGAGGAGGAGTAAGTAAAAACGAGTGAGCGAATTCAGACGCGTCCCATTTTATCACAAATCTCTACGTTCGTTTAAGACTGCTCTTATGGACGTTTTGGCATAATTTGCGTGTTACGGTTTGTTCAAGCCCGAAAGGGAACTCGATACCGACGCGTGTCTTTTCTGTGGGTCGTGAGTGTGTTAATAGGCAGGATTTAACGACTACTGCGTAATTGCGTTCAATATTTTTAAGGCTTTAAACTTTTTTTCACATGCCAGCCGCGGTGGGCATGTCATGAAACCGGTGTTGCGACTGAACACCGACTACCGTAGCAAGCCTAGGCTGTATATATTCAGGGGTTGTAGGAATGATAAGCCGCGTTTCCACCGCAATTATCAGGGACTATTTGTCCCAGGAACTTTTTTCATAGGAACTTTTTTTGCCCCAGACCGCTTGCTTACTGCGTTTACACCGCGGACTAAGTCAGTGTGTCCACCAAAGCGTTTTTAGCCAGCTGAAAACGCTAGACGCTCTGCTGAAGACGCCGTGCTTTGGGCTCTTGAGAGCGTTTTGGCAGCGCAGCATTTTTTCTGTTGAGACTTTTCGTTGCTATGATACAGAATATATAAAGCAGTTTGAATGTTGTGACAGTTGGTCGGTGTGGTTTAGTCCCGCCCCTCCTCCACTGTGATTGGATGGCTGGGTAAAATGTGACTGTGATGAGCGCTGCGTTTTATCCAAAATTGAACATTTTTCAACTCCCAGCAACCAGTAAAAACGCTCGGCACTTCAGCGTGAAAAAAACGTTCGTGGCGTTTAAAAAACGCGGCACTCCCATTGAAAACAATTGAAAACATACGCCAGGGGTGTGGAAAAACGCTTTGGTGGACACACGGCCTAAAGTACCAGTCCAGGGAGGGAAGTTCCAGGTACCAGCCCAAAGTTCCTAGTACCTGGGGAAAGTTCCTGTAGTGGAAATGCGGATATATTGACCCAGTATCCCTATATGATTTCCTTAAAGAAAAAGTGGCGAAAATGGCAAGAGCAAAAGTTTGCTTTTGTGACAATAAGATTTTTCATAATGTTTTTGCAAGAAGTCACCAAGGCTGCTTATTTGATCAAAGATGCCGTTAACAGTTTATCACGTCCAACCCTAATTAAACACACCTGGTCCAGCTAATCCAGGTCTTCAAGATTACTAGAAACTTCTAGTTAAGGGAATTTGAGATCACCGTATTAGTGGAAACTACATAATATACGAACACACGATACATTTTCCAGTATTCCTTGATAAATGGAAAGTAAAAAAAAAGAAAACAGAATTGATTCGAAATTCGAAACTTTTCAAGGCAGTAATCTTTAATGGTTGCTATTGTAATAGTTACTATACCACATCTTTTATATTACAATGATTTATGTCTATAGAATGCAAACATTAATACTTATTAGTTCTTCAGTTAAAATATCCAAATATCCTAAAGACAAGATGAATACAATAGTGCGCGAGATCTTCAGACTTGTTTTAGGTTGTCTTTAATACAAGTATATTTTGCCTTTCGCTTATTTTTAACTAAATCAAATGAAAAAAACAATCACTGCAGTTAGACCTAAAAAACTAAAGCCTTAAAATCGTATGTATCTTGTATCTTCTCAAGTATTTTTGTTATTATATTTAGAGAATTAGATTCAGAATATGATTTTTTTTTATTCTTCCAAGAGTGTATCTGCAGCTCACATGTTTAGTGTTTGCTGTCTGTCTTTTGTCTGATGTCCTCCGCAGTCCTGCACATCTGAGAGGCCGTTTAATTACACAGGTTTGAAAAGCCCTTTAATTTTCCCAGAATTCCAAGAGGCGGCTTCCTGAAGCAGACTCTACTGTGGTCTGTCTGGGCGCACAGCCCTCCCTGAACCTCACGGGCTTCAACTTCCCTGCTCCAGTGACTTTACCTGCTTAGTTTGTTCAGTAAAGTCAACTTTGTGTCAAACGTTTCTTGAATTCCCAAGGAAAATAAAACGGACACAAATTTGAGTCATCATCCAGTATAAAATATACTGTGAAATGAATGAACAGCTCATATATTGAGATCTCTGATAAATTATTGCAAATATGAGCACATTTTGAGACATTAACAGCTTTTCCATGACAGATTTGCGCAAAACTATTGCGATATTTTCAAATTGTTGATAAAAAACTATTGCGAAATGACGGTGTTTCCACTGATGTTATGCGACTAAAGCAGTGGTGGAGGAAGTACTGAATCTCAGTACTTAAGTAAAAGTACAAATACCCAGATAAATATTTACTTTAGTAAAAGTAGAAGTAACACAATGACAACCATACTTAAGTAAAAAGTACTTTATTTTAAATGTACTTTAAGTATTAAAAGTAAAAGTACTTGCATAACAATTTATTATTTTAATGTCTATTTTATAATGATTAATAAAACATTTAATTCTAACTCATTCAACCTAATAGCCTACTCCTATAATGATGTTCAATAATGATGGAAAAAAATGTCACCATTTCTGAAACAAGCTTGCAATTAGGCAATATCATGCTTATCCTTACTATATGTTAATAACTATGTTTGGCAGTAAACGCGATTCATTTATGGTGTAATTCTGAACCTCTTGGCTTGCCATAATCCTAACCAAACCAAACATATATTACACACGGTGTGTTTCCTATGCACGTAAAAACAATTTCGCGTATGAGTTGCATGATAAACACACTGCGTGTGAGACGCATTTGATAAAATGTTTCATCATGTAGACCACAAAATGTACAAAATGTATCAATATCACAATTAAATCTGGTCACAAGATAAAGATTACTTGGGTAATATTTATAAATTAGTTTAAGGGAAATTTCTTTGATTTTGTTTGTGACTAAATATTTATGAGGAAGTTTCCAGATTTTATTCCATATGAGATTATCAGCATAACCATTCCAAAATGATATAACAGCAGGTCTGGAGATTTAGTTTATTCAATGTACCCCTGACTGTAATTGTAATTCTTGAAAAAAAAAAAAAAAAAAGTGTGAGACGCATTTAGTGTGACCGGGTTGATATACTGTATCTATGGCAACCAAACGTCACTGGTGAGACAAACGTGCAACGAACGGATGGTCAGGTTACGTTTTGGCAGGGGAAAAACTGATCAGAAAATGTAACGAAAATGTAACAGAAGTTGTAGAAATGTAGCGGAGTAGAAAGTATAATAATTGCTGCGAAATGTAACGAAGTAAAAGTAAAAAGTAGGCACTATTTATTGTACTTAAGTAAAGTAAAGATACGTGAAAAATGTACTTAAGTAAAGTAACAAAGTATTTGTACTTCGTTACATTCCACCACTGGACTAAAGTAACTAAAAAAATGAGGGAAAGGATGTTGGTAAGTTTACGTATATTTCAGCCACCGAACAAACCAGTTTCTATTGCAGTTCAACGAAATATACCTCATGCAAGCGTAAAAAACTTTTTTGTGATATATGGGAGTTTTTATGAAATTGCAGACTGATCACATGAAGTAGCGTGTGTATGACACGCTAATTCATTTTCCATTTTTGCCGTGCTATCAAGACGCATAATCGCTTTTCAGCGTGTTTATGAACGCCGTTGACTTAACGTTATATAAATATATGACTTACCTCAACCCCGTCCCTAAACCTAACCGTCACTGGAGTTAATGGCATTTATGACTGTTCCCTTACCATCCTAGGAAAAAAAAAAGATCGCTCCCCAAATGTAGATGTACATTTTGCTTCGTTTCGCGCGGACATTTGACGGCGTGTACAGACACGCGGAACCACTCGGACGTTAATGGCGTAGACATACACGCATACACGTGGATACACGCGGATAGCTCAAAATGCGTCGAGATAACACGCCACTTGACTCGAAAGTGGCGTGTATGTTTACGCAAAAGTCATGATGTCATGTTGGAAATTGACGTATTTTCAATTTCAATTTGAAGAGTAATGGCAAGACAGCTACTGTTGAGACGTAAGCTTTAAATTGCTTAGAGAAAAAACTAGTAAAGAGATCTTATTTTTTTCTGCATTCGTGTAGGAAAAAATATACATATTTAAAAATGTATCGACTAAAATAACTAGCTTTCGGCAAACGGTCTACGCATCTATTTACAGTGAAAGACTAACCCCTTACCGGATGCGTAACGTAATGACGAACACGGAAGCGCAGAGGATAAAGGACATCAAAACACCAGTCACGAATTTGAAGTGTAAAACGAGAAGTTTTAAAGAGAAATGTGGGAGGAGCTTGAATTTGTAGCCCAGCCCTGTTTGTTTGAACGGCGAGAGGCATCAAAGCTTACGCTACTCCAAGTCAACTTGCGTAGGCTGTCTGCCGGAAGCTAGTCAATATGGATAATTTTCTTACACAAACGCATCGCTTCACTTCACAAGGCCTTTACTAATCCGCCAGAGCCTTGTGGAGCACTTTTATAATGGATGGACGCACTTTTATGGACTTTCAAAGACACATGTCGTCAAAGATACACCCATTCACTCCCATTATAAAGCTTGGAAGATCCAGGACATTTTTTTAATATAACTCTGTATTCGTCTGAAAGAAGAAAGTCATATACACCTAGGATGAGGCTTCAGCTGCCAACTCTCACGCATTGGCCGTGAGACACCCGCATTTGATTGGCTCACACCCCCGATTTCTCACGCTGTGTCAACCTGGTCGGTCAAATGCCGGGAAGACGAGTTTTTCTACATATCTACCTGTTGAGCCACTCGTGATCGACTAGTTATGCCGCAAATTAGTTCAATTAGAGTAATCATGGGATAATTTTCATTTTTGGGTCAACTATCACTATGAGATCTCTAATAAATGTTTGCGAATCTGAGACAATGTTGAGACACGTGAGATTACTGGGGACTTTTCCTCATCTAAAAAGCAGCACTTTAAATGCAGTCTCACTGTTAAGAGAAAAAAAAACTGAGATAGTAAAGAGATCTTTTATAAGTTTTCTCAGGGTTGGCATGAGACCAAAAATATATACTTCAGCCTTATTTTCTATGTTGTTGACATGACAAATTAGTGCTTAAACTGAGCGTGTAAAGGACAGTAAAACTGACAGTTTTCCCCCAGAGTGTCTGCAGTTCGAGCGCCTGCTTGTCGCCGCAGGGCCGCTGTTATCAGCGCCGGCTCATTCCTGAGTGGAGTCAGATAATCAGAGACGAGCAGAAGGAACGAGATAAGAGGACGCACATGTGCTGAGGTTTACTGCAGTGTTTCTCCGGCAGGTACATCAGTGCTCGCTTACGTAAGCTGCCAAACACTGCTGAGCGCAGGGATCGGATTACAGCCTGAGCTCCTGATGCTCAATGCTACTCTGTGTTCCTGTGGGCAACAGTTACACATGTTTAACCTTGGGTTCACTGCTGGACTCAAGGATGGCTCAATGGCCTAAACAATCTTTTGTGGACAATACTGGCTAAAATGCTAACAACTCGTTCTTATCCCAGCCCAAAATCTAAAGTTTTGTGTGTGTATATATATATATATATTACTTTTTTTTACGGTTTGTTTAGCCTTAAGATACTTAAGATTACTTTTTTTTACTGTTTGTATATTACTGTTTGTTTAGCCTTAAGATACAATTCGAATATATATATATATACATATATATACATATATATATATATATATATATATATATATATATATATATATATATATATATATATATATATATATATAAATGTAAAATGCTAATAACACGTTCCTACGGAGGCGTATTGCATTCACTTGAAGAAAAAAAATCTACTCTGTTTTTCTGAATTAATGAGTTAATTTTTCATGACAAAAAATTTTTTCTCATGAAAAATGAACTCATTAATTCAGAAAAACAGAGCAAATTTTTTTTCTCATGAAAAATTAACTCATTAATTCAGAAAAACAGAGCAAATTTTTTTTCTCATGAAAAATTAACTCGTTAATTCAGAAAAACAGAGTAGATTTTTTTTCTTCAAGTGAATGCAATACGCCTCCGTACGTTCCTATCCCATCCCAAAATAAAAAAGAAATCCTCATTACTGCAATATATATTACTCAAATAAATATATAACATATATAATATATAAGTACGGAGGCGTATTGCATTCACTTGAAGAAAAAAAAAAGTACTCTATTTTTCTGAATTAACGAGTTAATTTTTCATGAGAAAAAAAAAATTGGCTCTGTTTTTCTGAATTAATGAGTTCATTTTTCATGAGAAAATGTTTTTTGCTCTGTTTTTCTGAATTAACGAGTAAATGTTTCATGAGAAAAAATTTTTTGCTCTGTTTTTCTGAATTAATGAGTTAATTTTTCTTGAGAAAAAAAGTTTTTGCTCTGTTTTTCTGAATTAATGAGTTAATTTTTCTTGAGAAAAAAAGTTTTTGCTCTGTTTTTCTGAATTAATGAGTTCATTTTTCATGAGAAAATGTTTTTTGCTCTGTTTTTCTGAATTAACGAGTAAATGTTTCATGAGAAAAATTTTTTTGCTCTGTTTTTCTGAATTAATGAGTTAATTTTTCTTGAGAAAAAAAGTTTTTGCTCTGTTTTTCTGAATTAATGAGTTAATTTTTCTTGAGAAAAAAAGTTTTTGCTCTGTTTTTCTGAATTAATGAGTTAATTTTTCTTGAGAAAAAAAGTTTTTGCTCTGTTTTTCTGAATTAATGAGTTAATTTTTCATGAGAACTCAGAAAATTAATTCAGAAAAACAGAGCAAAAAAAAAAATTCCATGAAAAATTAACTCATTAATTCAGAAAAACAGAGCAAAAAAAAAAAAATCCATGAAAAATTAACTCGTTAATTCAGAAAAACAAAGCAAAATATTTTTTTTTTTATGAAAAATTAACTCATTAATTCAGAAAAACAGAGCAAAATATTTTTTTTTCATGAAAAATTAACTCATTAATTCAGAAAAACAGAGCAAAATATTTTTTTCTCATGAAAAATTAACTCATTAATTCAGAAAAACACAGCAAAAAAAAATTCCATGAAAAATTAACTCGTTAATTCAGAAAAACAGAGCAAAAACTTTTTTTCTCATGAAAAATTAACTAATTAATTCAGAAAAACAGAGTAGATTTTTTTTCTTCAAGTGAATGCAATATATATATATATATATATATATATATATATATTACGCACACACAACTGCCATGTTTGATTAGATAATTGCATTAATGAGAAATTTAACTGGTGTTCCTAATAATCCTTTAGGTGAGTGTATATTCTACTTATATTAATGTTAGTTTAGCATCATTGAGATACTATTATATATTTTTTATCATTTTTAATTAGTTTTTATGATTGTACTTTTTGTTTTCATTTTCATTTTAGTTTAGTAGTTTTCTCCTGACAGATAATTAAGGCTCATCATGGGCGTATAAAGCAGGCGGGACACACAAGCTGATCAAGTCCATCAACATTATTTCACCAAGAATCTTTCAGGAGGAGCTTTCTGACCCTGTTCATCTTTCTCAACATGTATAATCTTTCACATTAACGTATGTCTTTCACAACATCAATAATCAGAGTCCTCTGTAAAGTCTCAGGTGTTAAACAATAGTTGGGCTGTGGAAAGGGTGGAGACGTGGGAAACCAACAATCATCTCTTCCACACACAGACACACGCCTAAACACACCCGTAGCAAATGTGTGTGAGAGCTGAGTGAATGAGAGTATCACGAAAGTAAACTGACAACGCTTGTGTTTGTTAAGCGAAGGAGAAGTCAATAAATCTTCACTGTCAGCACTGTAAAGCTTGATAATACCAGGAAACCCTGCAACAATACGACGTCTGTGTGTATTATACACCACGGCACGGTTGCATAAACTGCTAAGTCTAGTCTTAAACTAAAGGTTGGTCAACACATCAGACAAACAATCAGAAAATACCCAAATTGAAACAAATATTTAGCACTAATCGCTGACTCTAAACATTAGCACTACTTTCGTGACACCAATAAGGTTCATCAGTTCATGTATTTACTAACATGAACTAATAGGGAGCAATACATTTCTTACAGTATTTATGAATCTTTTTTTAATGTTAGGTAATAAAAATACAGCTGTTTATTGTTTGTTTATGTTATACCATTGTCTGGGTGAATGCTCGATTCTGATTGGCTGCAGGGTGTCCATTAAAAAGTGATAGAGGACACCTAGTGAAGGAGTTGTGGTGAAACTGAATGTTTACCATTGGAAATTAGTAACCATAGCAACAGGCAGTCAAAATATCTGTTTACAATTTATTGTAACAAAACAAACATCTAGTTAACCGTTAATCTGCTGCCTGTGTGTTTTAATTATAGGTACAAAAAACAAAAACAAAGTGTAATGCCCATGGCTAGACAAGTTCAACTTAATACTTAAAACTTTGGGTCAAACATGGAAAAGCCCAGCCATTGGGTTAAATTTTTAAATAACATTTTGTTTTTAATTGGACAGAACTCATTAATTGGACAGAATGAACACATGGAGGAGGAAGTGCTGATGCTAATGCAGCGAGAAAGCGAAGCTGCGATTTGCAGGGATCAGATGTCCATTGCATGTTTAAATTTGAATAAACTAAGATAACTAAGTTTGAGAACCGCTGGTCTACGTGTTACGGAGGCGTATTGCATTCACTTGAAGAAAAAAAATCTACTCTGTTTTTCTGAATTAACAAGTTAATTATCTCAGAATTACGAGATAACTCGTTAATTCAGAAAAAACAGAGCAAAAAAAATTTTTTTCTCATGAAAAATTAACTTGTTAATTCAGGAAAACAGAGCAAAACTTTTTTTCTCGTGAAAACTTAACTCGTTAATTCAAAAAAACAGCTTAAACTTTTTTCTCATGAAAAATTAACTCGTTCATTCAGAAAAACAGAGCAAAAACTTTTTTTCTCGTGAAAAATTAACTTGTTAATTCAGAAAAACAGAGCAAAAACTTTTTTCTCATGAAAAATTAACTTGTTATTTCAGAAAAACAGAGCAAAAACTTTTTTTCTAATGAAAAATTAACTTGTTAATTCAGAAAAACAGAGCAAAAACTTTTTTCTCATGAAAAATTAACTTGTTATTTCAGAAAAACAGAGCAAAAACTTTTTTTCTAATGAAAAATTAACTTGTTAATTCAGAAAAACAGAGCAAAAACTTTTTTCTAATGAAAAATTAACTTGTTAATTTAGAAAAACAGAGCAAAAACTTTTTTCTCATGAAAAATTAACTCGTTAATTAAAAAAAAACAGAGCAAAAACTTTTTTCGCATGAAAAATTAACTCGTTAATTCCGAAAAACAGAGCAAATTTTTTTTCTCATGAAAAATTAACTCGTTAATTAAAAAAAACAGAGCAAAAACTTTTTTTCTCATGAAAAATTAACTCGTTAATTCAAAAAAGCAAAGCAAAACTTTTTTTCTCATGAAAAATTAACTCGTTAATTCAGAAAAACAGAGCAAAAATTTTTTTCTCATGAAAAATTAACTCGTTAACTCATAAAAACAGAGCAAAAACTTTTTTCTCATAAAAAATTAACTCGTTAACTCATAAAAACAGAGCAAAAACTTTTTTCTCATGAAAAATTAACTCGTTAATTAAAAAAAACAGAGCAAAAACTTTTTTTCGCATGAAAAATTAACTCGTTAATTCCGAAAAACAGAGCAAATTTTGTTTCTCATGAAAAATTAACTCGTTAATTAAAAAAAACAGAGCAAAAACTTTTTTTCTCATGAAAAATTAACTCGTTAATTCAGAAAAACAGAGCAAAACTTTTTTTCTCATGAAAAATTAACTCGTTAATTCAGAAAAACAGAGCAAAAACTTTTTTCTCATAAAAAATTAACTTGTTAACTCATAAAAACAGAGCAAAAACTTTTTTCTCATGAAAAATTAACTCGTTAATTCAGAAAAACAGAGCAAAAACTTTTTTTCTCATGAAAAATTAACTCGTTAATTCAAAAAAACAAAGCAAAACTTTTTTTCTCATGAAAAATTAACTCGTTAATTCAGAAAAACAGAGCAAAACTTTTTTTCTCATGAAAAATTAACTCGTTAATTCAGAAAAACAGAGCAAAACTTTTTTTCTCATGAAAAATTAACTCGTTAATTCAGAAAAACAGAGCAAAAACTTTTTTCTCATAAAAAATAACTTGTTAACTCATAAAAACAGAGCAAAAACTTTTTTCTCATGAAAAATTAACTCGTTAATTCAGAAAAACAGAGCAAAAACTTTTTTTCTCATGAAAAATTAACTCGTTAATTCATAAAAACAGAGCAAAAACTTTTTTCTCATGAAAAATTAACTCGTTAACTCATAAAAACAGAGCAAAAACTTTTTCCTCATGAAAAATTAACTCGTTAATTCAGAAAAACAGAGCAAAAACTTTTTTCTCATGAAAAATTAACTCGTTAATTAAAAAAAACAGAGCAAAAACTTTTTTTCTCATGAAAAATTAACTCGTTAATAAAAAAAAACAGAGCAAAAACTTTTTTTCTCATGAAAAATTAACTCGTTAATTCAAAAAACAAAGCAAAACTTTTTTTCCCATGAAAAATTAACTCGTTAATTCAGAAAAACAGAGCAAAATTTTTTTTCTCATGAAAAATTAACTCGTTAACTCAGAAAAACAGAGCAAAACTTTTTTTCTCATGAAAAATTAACTCATTAATTCAGAAAAACAGAGCAAAAACTTTTTTGCTCATAAAAAATTAATTCATTACTCATAAAAACAGAGCAAAAACTTTTTTCTCATGAAAAATTAACTCGTTAATTCAGAAAAACAGAGCAAAACTTTTTTTCTCATGAAAAATTAACTCGTTAATTCAGAAAAACAGAGCAAAAACTTTTTTCTCATGAAAAATTAACTCGTTAATTCAGAAAAACAAAACAAAACCTTTTTTTCTCATGAAAAATTAACTCGTAATTCTGAGATAATTAACTTGTTAATTCAGAAAAACAGAGCAAAAACTTTTGTTTCTCATGAAAAATTAACTCGTTAATTCAGAAAAACAGAGAAAAACTTTTTTCTCATGAAAAATTAACTCGTTAATTCAGAAAAACAGAGCAAAAACTTTTGTTTCTCATGAAAAATTAACTCGTTAATTCAGAAAAACAGAGCAAAAACTTTTTTTCTCATGAAAAATTAACTTGCTAACTCATAAAAACAGAGCAAAAACTTTTTTCTCATGAAAAATTAACTCGTTAATTCAGAAAAACAAAACAAAACCTTTTTTTCTCATGAAAAATTAACTCGTTAATTCAAAAAAACAAAGCAAAACTTTTTTTCTCATGAAAAATTAACTCGTTAATTCAGAAAAACAGAGCAAAACTTTTTTTCTCATGAAAAATTAACTCGTTAATTCAGAAAAACAGAGCAAAACTTTTTTTCTCATGAAAAATTAACTCGTTAATTCAGAAAAACAGAGCAAAAACTTTTTTCTCATAAAAAATAACTTGTTAACTCATAAAAACAGAGCAAAAACTTTTTTCTCATGAAAAATTAACTCGTTAATTCAGAAAAACAGAGCAAAAACTTTTTTTCTCATGAAAAATTAACTCGTTAATTCATAAAAACAGAGCAAAAACTTTTTTCTCATGAAAAATTAACTCGTTAACTCATAAAAACAGAGCAAAAACTTTTTCCTCATGAAAAATTAACTCGTTAATTCAGAAAAACAGAGCAAAAACTTTTTTCTCATGAAAAATTAACTCGTTAATTAAAAAAAACAGAGCAAAAACTTTTTTTCTCATGAAAAATTAACTCGTTAATAAAAAAAAACAGAGCAAAAACTTTTTTTCTCATGAAAAATTAACTCGTTAATTCAAAAAACAAAGCAAAACTTTTTTTCCCATGAAAAATTAACTCGTTAATTCAGAAAAACAGAGCAAAATTTTTTTTCTCATGAAAAATTAACTCGTTAACTCAGAAAAACAGAGCAAAACTTTTTTTCTCATGAAAAATTAACTCATTAATTCAGAAAAACAGAGCAAAAACTTTTTTGCTCATAAAAAATTAATTCATTACTCATAAAAACAGAGCAAAAACTTTTTTCTCATGAAAAATTAACTCGTTAATTCAGAAAAACAGAGCAAAACTTTTTTTCTCATGAAAAATTAACTCGTTAATTCAGAAAAACAGAGCAAAAACTTTTTTCTCATGAAAAATTAACTCGTTAATTCAGAAAAACAAAACAAAACCTTTTTTTCTCATGAAAAATTAACTCGTAATTCTGAGATAATTAACTTGTTAATTCAGAAAAACAGAGCAAAAACTTTTGTTTCTCATGAAAAATTAACTCGTTAATTCAGAAAAACAGAGAAAAACTTTTTTCTCATGAAAAATTAACTCGTTAATTCAGAAAAACAGAGCAAAAACTTTTGTTTCTCATGAAAAATTAACTCGTTAATTCAGAAAAACAGAGCAAAAACTTTTTTTCTCATGAAAAATTAACTTGCTAACTCATAAAAACAGAGCAAAAACTTTTTTCTCATGAAAAATTAACTCGTTAATTCAGAAAAACAAAACAAAACCTTTTTTTCTCATGAAAAATTAACTCGTAATTCTGAGATAATTAACTTGTTAATTCAGAAAAACAGAGCAAAAACTTTTGTTTCTCATGA
This sequence comes from Pimephales promelas, assembly GCF_988280905.1. Lineage (NCBI taxonomy): Eukaryota > Metazoa > Chordata > Actinopteri > Cypriniformes > Leuciscidae > Pimephales > Pimephales promelas. The sequence continues at coordinate 6,941,851 of NC_142771.1, read as the reverse complement.
AAAATTAACTCGTTAATTCAGAAAAACAGAGCAAAAACTTTTGTTTCTCATGAAAAATTAACTCGTTAATTCAAAAAAACAGAGCAAAACTTTTTTTCTCATGAAAAATTAACTCGTTAATTCAGAAAAACAGAGCAAATTTTTTTTACATGAAAAATGATCTCGTAATTCTGAGATAATTAACTTGTTAATTCAGAAAAACAGAGCAAAAACTTTTTTCTCATGAAAAATTAACTCGTTAATTCAGAAAAACAGAGCAAAAACTTTTGTTTCTCATGAAAAATTAACTCGTTAATTCAGAAAAACAGAGCAAAAACTTTTTTTCTCATGAAAAATTAACTTGCTAACTCATAAAAACAGAGCAAAAACTTTTTTCTCATGAAAAATTAACTCGTTAATTCAGAAAAACAAAGCAAAACCTTTTTTTCTCATGAAAAATTAACTCGTAATTCTGAGATAATTAACTTGTTAATTCAGAAAAACAGAGCAAAAACTTTTGTTTCTCATGAAAAATTAACTCGTTAATTCAGAAAAACAGAGCAAAAACTTTTGTTTCTCATGAAAAATTAACTCGTTAATTCAGAAAAACAGAGCAAAACTTTTTTTCTCATGAAAAATTAACTCGTTAATTCAGAAAAACAGAGCAAATTTTTTTTTACATGAAAAATGATCTCGTAATTCTGAGATAATTAACTTGTTAATTCAGAAAAACAGAGCAAAAACTTTTGTTTCTCATGAAAAATTAACTCGTTAATTCAGAAAAACAGAGCAAAAACTTTTGTTTCTCATGAAAAATTAGCTCGTTAATTCAGAAAAACAGAGCAAAACTTTTTTTCTCATGAAAAATTAACTCGTTAATTCAGAAAAACAGAGCAAAATTTTTTTTACATGAAAAATGATCTCGTAATTCTGAGATAATTAACTTGTTAATTCAGAAAAACAGAGCAAAAACTTTTGTTTCTCATTAAAAATTAACTCGTTAATTCAGAAAAACAGAGCAAAAACTTTTGTTTCTCATGAAATATTAACTCGTTAATTCAGAAAAACAGAGCAAAACTTTTTTTCTCATGAAAAATTAACTCGTTAATTCAGAAAAACAGAGCAATCTCGTAATTCTGAGATAATTAACTTGTTAATTCAGAAAAACAGAGTAGTTTTTTTTTCTTCAAGTGAATGCAATACGCCTCCGTAACATGGTTTGTTCAAAGTTTGATCAATACTTGATTTAGCAAGCAAAACTAGTGGCTTTTAAAACGAGGTGGCAAGCATCAGCCAGTAGATGGCGCTGTTGCTCTGAAAGCCTGTCCTGAGTGTGTGTGAGGATAATCTGCTGCTGCTGATGTAATCTAGTGTACACTCAACAGTGTGAGGAATGTGTGTGTCTGTCTTCATGAACTCTCTGTGGATCTGTTAACCCTCTTAACCTACATCTGACACCCCTGACCCACAGACGCCAGAGAGACTCCCCGACGTCCACTCGCTCAAATCATGTCTGCAACTAAACATCACACACCAGATCTTCTCTCGAGTTATCCTGATGTTTCCTCTGAGAAAAACACACCAGTTATCTCATGTTTCAGTTTAACTGACACTCAAACAAGCGTCAGAGATGTACTCAAACATTTCTCCTCAAAGTTGAGTAAAAGTCAAAGCCGTCATGAAGGATCTGTGTGTGCTGTCGTATATATCCTCACAGCGTGTGCAGAAACACACACAACTACACCGGGAAATTTATAGCAGTGGAGCCGGAATTCACCCAGAATACACTGGTGTAAACACACCACACACACACTGCAGACACAACAACACTCACAGGGGCCTGGTACACACACACACACTGAATAAATGACATTTTCCAATAGTTTTACGATAATAACCCTGTCTGACAGTCAGGATGCTCCACATGTAGGAGGCTCATGTAGGAGTGTAGTGCCAGTGAGTGTGTGTGTGTGTGTGTGTGTGTGTGTGTGTGTCCTGGTTAACCCTACAGAAAATGTCCCCACAAAGATGGCAATATCCGAAATCCTTGTCCTTGTGGAGGCATTTTTTGGTCCCGATAACGAAAACAACCCATAAATCACACATAATTACTTTTTTTTTATGTAAAAATAACTTTAAGGAGTCAACAACTACATAATCTGTGGTGAGATTTTTTATTATTTTTTTTTTTTAATTTTTATTATTTATTTATTTTTATTTATAATTTTTTGTGCGTGTGCATGTGTGCATATAATTATGTTTATCTTTTTATTTTCGTAATTAATATATTTTATTATTTTAATATTATTATATTTTTTTATTTTAATATTATTTTATTATTTCAATTATTATATATTACAATAATTATTGTTACTCTCTCTCAGACCAAAGATGAAGCTAATAAAAAATAAAAATAAATAAACACAAAAAATAAATATATGAAGAAATGTAAAAAAGTACATAAAATACATAAATAAATACATAAATAAATATAAAAAAAAGGAAAAAAAAAAAGAAATGTAAAAATGCAGAAAGTTTAGTGTGATGGGTATGTTTAGGGGTTGGGTTAGTGTGTGTGTGTGTGTGATGGGTAAGTTAGGGAGAAAAAAAATAAACAATTTGTGCAGTATTAAAACCATTACGCCAAGGGACAGTCCCCACAAAGATAGTGAACCAGACGTGTGTGTGTGTGTGTGTGTGTGTGTATTGCAGGACTGCTTGTATTTAGGACTCCTCTACGGCTTAACGATCTTCTACATTTCAAAGGCTTGTTTAGAAATCTGATCTGTGCATACCTTTACACACACACACACACACACACACACACACTAGCTGTTTTTAAATCACTCCTTCAGTGTGGCAGAGTAAACAAACGTTAGTTTGGCCTGTGTAACAGAGTACACACACACACACACACAGCAGCAGACACACACTCTCATCTGTCTTACAACACAGACCATCCATCACAGCAGCGGAGTCGACATGTCTGACACACACACTCTCACTTTTCACACCACTAAACACACACACACACCTGAAGCAGCCAGGAGAAAACGCATCGATTCGATGCGCTGGATGATGATGTCATCGCGAGAGCAGCTTGGAGTCGCACACTAATATCTGTGACGCTCTGTATGTGTGTGTGTGTGTGTGTGTGTGATAAAACGTCCTGCAGTGTTTGAATGGTTCTTCAAATCATGCGTGTTGTTGGGAGAGTTTGTGATGTTACTTTCCGAACTGATCAGACGCTCCATTTTCACCTGCTGGACCAGAGATCCGCACCATAGCAACTGAATATAGCATAGCAACCATACAGAAACACCCTGGCAACCAACAACAACAACAACATTCTAAAGCCTTTTGCCACTCAGCCAATCAAGCCTTGGTTGTGATTGGCTGATACAAAGCAGGAAGTGACATCATTAATAATTATCAATGTGAACAAATTCAAACAGGAGAGAGAGAGAGAGAGAGAGTAAAAGACATTAAACGTTCATAATTTCTGACGTTCCTATTTTTATTTTCCTATTTTCACATTAAAGTTTTGATACAAATCAAATATAATTTCAATGATCATATTTCATTTTGTTTATTTTATTATACACGATTTACACTATTCCTTTAGTTTATTTGTTAATGTTGCTAATTTGTGGTTTTAATTATTTTTTTATTTGGTTATTCATCAATTTATTTGTTAACAAATCTACAACATTTCCACTAATTGTCATCTTATCATAAATGTATTTATATTTTATTTATACATTTATTTATAATATTTTAATCATAACCTTATTCTTATCACCATTTAGAATTTTTAATGACATTTTTAATAAAAATCTCATTTTAATTTTAATGAATGTTTTAATGAATGCTAATAAAATTTACTTTTTAATAAATCCACAACTACATTTGTACTACTGCTATTATTATTATTATTTACTATATCCTCATTCTACTCTTCATGTTTTATTTTTTAATAAAAATCTCATTTGAATTTTAAAAATAAAAAATGTAATTCATATATTTTTATTTTTTCTAATGGAGTTTATTTTCTTTAATCTATGTTAATATTGTTTGTTCACTATAGGTACATAAAAAATGCGCTAAAAATGCTCGGACGATACAAATGTACAGTTTTCGTGGTGCCAATGAAGCGCAAATGAATTTATCAGAATGGAAAAGCAAACTACTGCACTATTATCCTCGTCCGAGCGGGTGTTGAAGGCACTGGCTGTGTTTTGGCAGTGTGGATGCGGGCGGCGCAGGATTTCACAGCTCATTACACTGGCTCCAGCGCGCTGTCCCCCCCCGAGCAGCAGCAGGTAGACCTCAGTGTCTCTCTGCAGGCCCTAGTGGCCCGTCTGTCTGCCTGGATGTGTCATATCTGCAGGATTACGCGCCGCACAATAGCACTGCATCTCCGCTCTCCAAAGACAGTGGATGTTTACAGGAACTAACGAGCACCGGAGAGAAAGAGAGGGGCGAGTTAGACCCCGTCTGCAGACCGTCTTAAAGGGACAGTACACTCAAAAATCAAAAGTCTGACATCATTTAGTACTCACCCTCATGTCGTCCCAAACCTGTACGACTTCCTGTAAAACACAAAAGGAGATTTTTTTAACGTCAATGCCCAAGCTTTTTTCTCTTTTTTTACGCAATAAATGGGTACTGGGGCTGCCGAGGTCCAAAAAGAACAAAAAACACAGAAGGGATTAAAATCAGGGTTATTAAAGGGTTAAAATCACAGTAAATTGTCATAAACTAACATTACACCTTATTGTTAATTGAAAAAAAGTTGGAAAAAAAAGGGGAAAAAACGTCAAAAAGGGATAAAATAAGGGATGTTGTTAACCATCATTAAACTAATAAAATCATTATTGTTAATTGAGATACAGTTGAAATAAAATAAAAAGCTCCAAAAAGAAAAAAAAACACAGAAGGGATAAAATCAGGGTTATTAAAGGGTTAAAATCTGGATAATTATCATTAACTAACATTAAACCTTATTGTTTAATAATGAAGCTGAAATAAAATAAAAAGCTCCAAAAAAGATGAAAAAAAGGGTTAAAATCAGCATTAACAACATTATTGTTAATTGGAATAAATACTATTAAATAAAATATTGGATGAAAAACTTGCCAAAAACTATTTAAACTTTAATGAAAATTTGAAAAGATGCTTTAATTAGCAACTATGTGAAATTATTTAATTTTGAAGCACTGAAATCACAAATGGGAAATAAATTGTTATAAAACTAAATTTGAACAAAAAAAATGTAAAACTCGTTAAAAATAAAAAATGAAAAAAAAACTCGTCCCGTCTCTGGTTTCTCTTATTTTTACTGGGTTACCTTCCAACATGGTCAAATAACAAAACTCGGGTCAAACCGAAACGCCTATTAAGAGACTGTCGTCCACCGCGATCGCTTGTCTGCGTAAAAAAGTCGAACCTCAATGAAAATTCAACTAAAAATACAGATGTGCTGCGAAACCATTTTGCTCTGCTCTATCTCGGACAAGGGCCTTTCTCTAAATGAGCTTACAGACACAAACCTGGATATGATGATTCAACCCGATCTCACGAGAATTCGTACGAATTTTACGAGGTGGCTAATTCGTAACAATTCGTACGACCTCACTCGTACGAATTAGTACGTTTTTGCTAAATCGTACATATTTTACGAATTGGCCAATTCGTATGAATTCGTACGAGTGACCTACCCCTGACCCCGCCCCTAAACCTACCCATCACGTGGGTTTGGACAAATCGTACGAATTCGTACAAGTGAGGTCGTATGAATTAGTACGAATTAGCCACTTTTTAATCACTCGTACGAATTCGTACGAATTGGTCGTGAGATAGCGTAGGATGATTTTACTGAGACCTGGCAAACACCGAATGATTTCATGCATCTCAATCTGCGGATACCAGCACCTGTCTAAGCGGCGTTGGCCTTGCTCATCTATCTCAACCCCATAACACTTGCTCAACGGGACTTCCATAATATTAAGACTTGAAAGTTTCCTTTTTCATCAATCATCCTTATTTATAGACCACCCGAACAGCAAAAGGATTTTTTCTCCGAACTAAGTGAACAACTAAGACTAGCCTAGCCTGTGCTTCATCATCCAAGGTCATCTTGCTTGGTGACTTTAACATCCAGGGGTGCGTTTCCCAAAAGCATCGTTAACCAACTATGATCGCATGTTGGTCGCAATTTCCATTGAACTCTATTGGTAACGATGGAACTTGCGACCATAGTTGGCTAACTTTATCCGAATGTTACACTCTCACGGCCACACACGACTTAGTTTGTACATCTGGTTTGAATGATATCTCCAGCAATGGTCAAGTTACTCCCATCTCTGATCATAAGCTTATGACACAATTTTACATTAATTAAATGTATTGACAATACTACCATCTCTTATCGTAAGATCAATGCTATAGAGTGCCGAAATTATGACGTCACTTTGTACACTCTTAGAAGAAATGGTTCTATTTAGAACCAGAAATGTTTCCATCCCCCGCTTCATATATGGAACTCCAAAATGGTTCTATATAGAACCATTTTTTTTTTGGTAAAAGGTTCTATTGGCCAAGTATGGAACCCCAGTGTTCTATATAGAACCCAGAGGAACCCTTTTTTTAAAAGTGTATAGAATATTTTAGGGCTTCCAAATACGTAGCGCTGATAGAACCTTTTAATGTTCTATATAGAACCTTTTCTTCTCAGGCCGTGTGTCCACCAAAGAGTTTTTAGCCAGCTGAAAACGCTATACGCTCTGCTGAAGACGCCGTGCTTTGGGCGCTTGAGAGTGTTTTGGCAGCGTAGCGTTTTTTCCGTTGAGGCGTTTCGTTGCTATGATACAGAATATCCGCAGCAGTTGAATGTTGTGACAGTTGGTCGGTGTGGTATTAGTCCCGCCCCTCCTCCACTGTGATTGGACGGCTGGGTAAAAAGTGACAGTGATGAGCGCTACGTTTTATCCAAAGTTGAACATTTTTCAACTCCCAGCGACCAGTAAAAACACCGGGCGCTCGGCGCTTCACCGTGAAAAAAAAACGCTCAGCGCCTCGTCACGCTCATGGCGTTTAAAAAGCGCGGCGCTCCCATTGAAAACAATTGAAAACTTACGCCAGGCGCGTGGAGAAACGCTTTGGTGGACACACGGCCTAAGAGTGTAGGCCAAAACGGGAAAGTGAGTTAGCATTTTAGCACTTGCATGTGCTAAAATAACACTTATAATGTGACGCTGCATGTCATTGGAGTTTGAATAATGATGATGAGTTGTTTTTGAGTGACTATTCCTTTAAGAGACAGTAGAGCCTATGTACAAGTGTGTGTGTCAGGAGACTGTTGATTATCAGGAAGGTCTTTCGACTGCGGTTCTTCAGAAGAAAAGGTAATACAAACAGAAATGGGGGAAGTGTGTGTGTGTGTGTTGCTTGTTGTTAATTTGCTCCATGCCGATCAGTCAAACAGGAACCCCAGCCGAGCAAATCTCGTTTTCATGACTGTCAGCAAGAGCTCAAGCAGAGACGCGGAGATGCAGGGAGACCCGGAGAGAGAAGAGAGGCGCCAAATAGTAATTAAAGCCGTGTAGATTAAGTTTACAGAAGTGTGATGCTTTAACTCGCTTTATTACCCCCTACAGGGGTGTAAAATGTGTGTGTGTGTGAAAGCCAACATTGAGTGTCTCGCTTCTGCATCTGTTTTTAAGGCCGGCTCGCACCTCAGGTATTGGGTCCGGGAACGACCCCTCACACGTCTCCGATAATTGGACGGGTCTCGTCTTTTCCACCGCGTGCTTGTTCTGTAGCTTCTCCTGCTGATATAACACACACACACACCAAAGCTTCATTTTATATAATACACAACAACACTATTTTGGCATCAGAGATGTTAGTCGTGTACTAGAGAATATTAACAGGCACCAACGATACAGTTTCCTAAATCATTTGTTAGCAAACAATAACTCATTACTTTAATGAGCTCGTTGTCTCTGTCCTACATTATTACATTGTTTAAGTTAAAACTGTGAGATTTGTACATGTACATTTCTGAAATGCTTAACTCAGACAGTTACAACTGATTACAGATCACTTTAAATTGTAATGTGGACTCTCGCATTTTCTATAAATGAATAAATAAAAGCTCTATATAAATAAATGTGACTGAAATGACTGAATGAATGCAATTAATGTGACCATAAAATATAATATATTCGGGCCTTGATTAATTGACATTTGGTCCGATTAAGCTATTTCAGGGGCAAATTCTCAAAATTCATCAACAAACTCGTTTCTTTTAACGTTTTTATTATTCTCGTGTTGATTCTCATCACTATTTTCATGCAAATTACAATTTCTCTCTTTTGATTTTGAGGGGTTTTGATGTACGTCACTAATGAGAAGCTTTATATTCTCTAGAAAACCGTCTGATCTAGTGGTGGCGCTCTTCTGTCGATTTTGACTAAAAAAAATTTACGTTTTGTTTACATTTTTTTAGTTCATCAAAATGGTACGAAACTTGGTACAGGTTTTGGCACTTGCTGTCACACACGAAAAATTATGGACATGATTCAAACAGGTTAAATGGTCGAATTTCATCTAGTGGAAGCGTTCGGTACTGCGGCCAAACTACGTCTGACTGAAAGCTCATTTTTTTGAGATATCAAGCTCAAATTTGGAACACTTGTTAACTTGTTTTATTAATTTGAGCCTGATATCTCGACATAGTAACTTGTTGACAAGTTTATTTAACTTGTTTTTATTTTCAGGCTTTGATTTTCTATCGGTTTTAGAGTAAAACGTGTTTTTGAAAATATATATTTCATTTAAAAATCTAAAATAGTATTTTTACATGTAAAATTCTGTAAGTCCACTTTTTAAAACTTGTTTCGCTTCAGCAATAATCTGCCAAGTGTCGTCTTTGAAAAAGAGATCAAACTTTAGTCTGTGCTCTAAAGCATTCAAGGTTTACGACATGTCTATCCTCAAAAAGTTAATAAATGGATTATAAATACAGCGTAAATATAATTTATTATAAAAAAATCCCCTAAAAATACATTAATTTAATTGAAATTTTTTATAATTATAATTATTATTTTTAATAATATTTATATAATTATTTAATATAATTATTTAATAATATACAAATAATTATTATAATATTTATTATTATAATTATTATATTTTAATTAATATAATAATTAAATATATCATTTTTTTTAATAATTTTTTATATTGCTTAAAACCTGAAGATAAGTCAACAAACTGGTGGGACGTGAACATCGGCCGCTGTCTGTAATGAGGGCGTATCCCGGATATCGGGGTGCAAATGAGAAATGTCCCTGTGAAGACCCTTCTACCCCCGTCCCGTCGCAGTGTGGACTGATCAAACACAGCAGAGCGGTGAGACTAACGCAGTCACAGGGGGCGGAGACACACTCCCTTTAATTGGATAGACACTCAATTAATTTTTCTCCCACAGAGTATCCATTTAGAATACACACCAGAACTCCACAGTTGCTATAGTTACGACTGTAAAACCAGTTGATCTTCAGACTTAGATTCTTTTTGGAATGTTCAGTGTGAACGCACTACTCTATTTATATACGCACACACTCTTTAGGGTACATGAATTTGGGATGCACCTCATGTTATTTGCTTTTATTTCTTTATTGATGGCAGATGCAAACATTATGTTAATACTAACAACTGCATGGAAAATATGGTAACCATGGTCATGCTTTTATTAGGGGCCCTGAAAAACACACATCTAATCAGATCAGAGGGACCGTTACACATTTACGGGGCTGCACACACACACATGTACGCACGCACACAGCTACAATTTGATAAGAGCCACTAGATGGCACAGAATTCCAGATGTACTAAATAGAGTGTATGTGTGTGTGTTTGTGTGGCCAGTGTAATTCCTATGTTATGGGGACAAATTGTCTCGAGAAAGATGGCAAAATTTGAAATCCTTATTGAGATGTTTTTTGGTCCAAATGAGGAAAGCAGCTTTTTAATCACATACTAAATGTAAAAATGCAGAAAGTTTTGTGTGATGGTCGGTTCAAGGGTCGGGCTAGTGTAGGAGGACAAAACATACAGTTTGTACAGTATAAAAATCATTATGTCCTCATAAAACATGATACCACATCATGTATGTGTGTGTGTGTTACGGGGGGATGGAGTGATGGACAGCTCACACGCCAGCCATTATAGTGAGGTGCTGCCAGCACCATCACCATGGCAACAGGCCAGGGGCCCGACAGAACAAAGAAGCAGGTTCCCAGTGTGTGTGTGAAAGACTAACGGCCTCCAGCGCTCATATTTACATGTGACGCTGAAGGGTTAATTGCTGTGAATTCCTGAGCTGCGTGTGAACTCTGCACGAGTGTGTGTCGTCTTTGATTTTACGTCGCAAAAACTTGCAGATGTTCAGCGTATGAACGCATGTATTTAGATATCTATTAAATATCTCAATCCACTTGAGCTCTGGATGAACAAAAAAAACAAAACAAAAAAACTCCTCTAGAGTTTCAGAAGAGATCTCAACGACGTCTGAGACGGTGCTCACGTTTGCCAAGATGTCAGAGATCTTAATATGAACAAAACAGATGATTTGAGCTCTATAATCTCACTGGATGAGAACTAGTGAATCATTGGAGTTGACACTGCTGTTTAAAGGGATGGGGTCTGGAAGATTTCTCTCTTTATTTCTTTTTAAAGAAATTAACACTTTCATTCGGCAAGAATTAGGGCTGGGTGATATGACCAAAATCTTACATCATGATATGAATCATTTAATTTCATGATAACGATATATATCACGATATAGTTATTTTTGCTTTAAATAAAGTTTTCATAATATAAAAAGTGAATTGAAATTTCATAAATCTCATCACCAATTTCACAACTGGAACGAAAACGAATACTTATGGAAGCTTGTTTCCACCACAGAATAAAACAATAACAAAGATAATTAGGACTTTTTATCTCAGAATTGCGTATAAAGTAAAAATTGTGAGAAATAAACTGAATTTAATTGCATGTTTATATGTTGTAGTTCTAACTTTATAACACACAATTGGGAGATATAAAATCAGAATTGTAAGTAATATACTTGCAATTCAGAGGAAAATAGTCAGTTTCCTTAGAATTGGACTTTTTAATTGGCAATTGCGAGTTTAAATCTCACAATTCTGAGAAAATATGTCAAAATTGCGAGATATAAACAGCAATTGCATGTTTTAAAGTCAGAATTGCGAGATATAAACTAGCATTTGCATGTTTTAAAATCAAAATTGCGAGATATAAACTAGCAATTGCGTGTTTTAAAGTCAGAATTGCGAGATATAAACTATCAATTGCGTGTTTTAAAGTCAGAATTGCGAGATATAAACAAGCAATTGCGTGTTTTAAAGTCAGAATTGCGAGATATAAACTATCAATTGCGTGTTTTAAAGTCAGAATTGCGAGATATAAATTAACAATTGCGTGTTTTAAAGTCAGAATTGCGAGATATAAATTAACAATTGCGTGTTTTAAAGTCAGAATTGCGAGATATAAACAAGCAATTGCGTGTTTTAAAGTCAGAATTGCGAGATATAAACTAGCAATTGCGTGTTTTAAAGTCAGAATTGCGAGATATAAACAAGCAATTGCGTGTTTTAAAGTCAGAATTGCGAGATATAAATTAACAATTGCGTGTTTTAAAGTCAGAATTGCGAGATATAAACTAGCAATTGCGTGTTATAAAGTCAGAATTAGAGCCCGACCGATAAAGAATTTTGAAGGCCGATACCGATACAAATATTTTTGGGTTTTAAAATCCGATATTCCGATATATCGGCCGATATTTAAAAAAAAATATTGTTGGATTTCACACACGTGTAAAAGAAAAGCTAACTTTTCTGCTCAAGATACGTTTGATACTTTTTCTCTATGTCTAAATGTTCACTCCTGGCAAGTATAACTTACATTTTACAATGCAGGGACGGTAACTAGAGATATGCTAGTTATAAATACAGTAATCATTACTTTATTTAGGCAGAAAAAGTTCATTGTGGTTTCCAAGCTCATTAATGTTAACGTTAGCGGTCTTCCACTGATGATAGTGGCATTAGCTAGCTTTGTGGTTAGCTAGTCTATGATGAGCCATAATTTAGCAATATATAACATCATACTGCAAATTAAAACATACATTTTCAATATAACAGGCCAAGGAGAGATGATTGAAGCGTGTTTCGTCCGTTTTTATTTTATTTTTGAAATATTCATTTATCGGCCATTATAACTGCCGATACCGATATTTTGGAAAATGCCTAATATCGGCCAGCCGATATATCGGTCTGGCTCTAGTTAGAATTGTGATATATAAACTAGCAATTGCATGTTTTAAAGTTAGAATTGCGAGATATAAACTAGCAATTGTGAGCTAAAAAGTCGCAATTATCTTTTAAAATATTTTATTCTGTGGAAACACACTAGCTTCCATAAATACTAGCCAAACTAAAGTAAAAAATTGTTTTAAAAAAATTCAAGCTCACTGAAGAAGTAAACAGTCGATGATAAAATAAGAACAAAGAAAATACATGCACTAGAAATAAAAAACTACAATAGAATAAAGCAGGACACGAAACGAAACGAGCGGTTTGTGCGAGTAAACGAACAGTATTTATATTGTGTTTAACTCTTGTAATGACAGCCACAAAGCGCCCGCGTCCTCAGATCACTTGGACGTGACTGTGGTTACAAGAGGTAAAAACGATATGGTTCTATTTAGAACCAGAAATGGTTCCATCCCCCGCTTCATATATGGAACTGCAAAATGGTAAAAAGGTTCTATTGGCCAAGTATGGAACCCCAGGGTTCTATATAAAACCCAGAGGAACCCTTTTTTAAGAGTCTATAGAACCTTTTAGGGGTTCCAAATACGTAGCGCTGATAGAACCTTTTCTTCTAAGAGTGTACTGTTCGTTTTCTCACACAAACCGCTCGTTTCATGTCTTAGGCCATCAATGTGTACTTACATTTGGACAATTTGGGCTTCTCTGTGCATGCTCTTTGAGGTGGTGACCATAGACCTCCATTATATGACTGACAGACAAGAACGGTTTGACCTAAAAATATCAAAATTGAAACTACTGCGGAAACAAAGACACCTACATCTTGGATGCCCTTGAGGTAAGATAAAACATACCAAACATTAATTTCAAAGTCAACTATGAGCAACATTTGACCTTCCGACATCAAAGAAACACTGGCCTTGCATTCCAGGTAAGCAAGAATATCTCACTCCTAGATTCCCCACTATCCATCAAACACCACAATCACTGATTTATGAGCAGGAAAACATCTCTGGCTCAGCGTCAACAATCGTTTCAGAAGACACCAATTAACTTAGCAGTGGGAGAAACACATCTTCTGCTAAACAGGGTTCAGGGTTGCAAAAAGCAAGTGTGATTTCAGCGTGAACTAGCATGAATCGGACTCTTTATCCGGGGGGTGGAAAAAGCACCTGCGACTAAGAGCGGGGTTTATGTACAAAGAGTGTTAAGAGCAGGCCAGCTGTAGCCTTGGAGGATAAGGTGAAAATATAAGGCCACTGACAGACGTATGTTAGCAAGTGAGCTAGCTAGCAGCGATGACAAGAGAGATAGCAAAGACTACAGGGTTCGTTTCTACAATGCAGCCGTCGTAAAAAACAAAGCAAAAAGAATCATTCGCCATTGCGAAATACAAAGGTTTTATGGATTTTTCATGTTAAAAACAGACGAAGCGACGTGCTGACAAGCGGCTGGAGTTAACGCGAGGGAAAATGCTTCAACATGGTCAAACTGGGTCAGACACGAACCTCGTCTCCGCCAATTGGGCACCTTTGAAGCCGCGTTCGGTCTTCGGGGCGAAATAAATTATTTATAAGTTTATAACAATGACATGTCATGAAGTTTCAATTTCACTACAATGAATCCATACCCACGGAGCATAAAGCAACACCACATGGATGAGAGGGGATCACGACACGAGCGGATCCGCCCACCCGATCCGCCGCTCCCAGAAGACAGGGGAAAACAGACGTATAGACGCCTTTCATCCTCACAATGAGAATCATATGTCTCCCGTGGCCTGCTCCAGACTTTCGGTCTTCACTATAGGTGACGCCTTCAGGCAGAAACGGGAATCTGAAACAAGGAACAAATCGCATGGAGATAAGAGGCTTCTGGAGGAGAAGCAGAGGCCTAATGGCTCTCGCTTCCGCGAGCACAAAGCTGACAGACTCCATCCCTGAAAGAGCGCCGTTTAAAGAGTCCATCAAGCGCAAATCTCCAAACCCATCTGTAAATGCAGAGCGTGAATGGAAAGAAGTGGGTGGATGATTACAACCCCCAAAAGTTCTCTTAGGATCCTGAAATAATGTAATATAGTAAACTACGCTATGGCAGCGCTCTAAAATATGCAAGTTGGTCTAGTAAAGCCATATATTATAACAAATCTCAATGTAAACTAGTTGGTTTTATAGTACACACCCAACTTTATAGTACACTTTATATGAGATATGAACTGAGCTGGACAATGACATTAATGTTTATACAATACATATAAATGAACTTTTTTACAACAAATCGCTGAACTTATTTAAACTGGACTGTGATGCTATTTTCCTCTAGAAACAAACTTTGCTGCATTATTTTCAACAATCTGTATTGTAAAAAGCGCTATATATATATAATTAGGTGACTTGACTTGATAAGGCGATACTATATTGCAAATTACGGCACATCTATATATAAAGTTGGATATATAATACAGATATATATACCTACTCATGTAAAGCGACACCATATATTAAATCTTGACTTATATCGTTGCAATATGTAAACTATACAGGCCTGTGTAACTATAGCTCTTCTGCTAAATAATGCATTAAGATATTAAAGGAGTAGTTCACTTTAAAAAAAAAAACAACTTTTGCTGATAATTTACTCACCCCCATGTCATCCAAGATGTCCATGTCTTTCTTTCTTCAGTCGAAAAGAAATTAAGGTTTTTGATGAAAACATTCCAGGATTTTTCTCCATATAATGGACTTCAATGGGAACCAAACGGTTCGAAGTCCAAAAGAGAGTTTCAGTGCAAACTACAAACCGTTCAAAGGGCTTTAAACGATTCCAGACGATGAATAAGGGTTTTATCAAGCGAAACGATCGCTCATTTAATAAATAAATAACAAAGTTCAAGTTTTATAAGGTCAAATGCTCGCCTTGCTCTGTTCTGTTCGTGACTCTCCTGTTTGAACTCGTTCATCAAAATGAACGAATCTTTTTTCCGAGTCAATTCGTTTGTTTCGTTGGTTGAATGAACCAAATGACTCGGAAAAAGATTTGTTCATTTTGATGAACGAGTTCGAACAGGAGAGTCACGAACAGAACAGAGCAAGGCGAGCATTTGACCTTATAAAACTTGAACTTTGTTATTTATTTATTAAATGAGCGATCGTTTCGCTTGATAAAACCCTTATTCATCGTCTGGAATCGTTTAAAGCCCTTTGAACGGTTTGTAGTTTGCACTGAAACTCTCTTTTGGACTTCGAACCGTTTGGTTCCCATTGAAGTCCATTATATGGAGAAAAATCCTGGAATGCTTTCATCAAAAACCTTAATTTCTTTTCGACTGAAGAAAGAAAGACATGGACATCTTGGATGACATGGGGGTGAGTAAATTATCAGCAAAAGTTTTTTGAAAAGTGAACTACTCCTTTAAGTCATTTCATGTTATTTCAACTTAAATTACATGAAACTGACTTAAAAATGAGCTGAAACTTAACTTATCGCTTAACTTATTTTGATGAGTTAAAAGCAAAATGTATTGATCATCTAACTTCTTACACACTCTAAACAATGCTGGGTTGTTTGAACCCAAATTTGGGGGACAATATGGACAAACCCAAATATTGGGTTAAAAAAAAACTTCAACTTTCATTTCATTTGCATTTTAACCCAATTTGGCCCAAATTTGAGTTGAAACAACCCAACATTTATAGAGTGCAGTGTACAAATACATTTAATTTGACTTGACCTCAAAAACAATGCAAAATATAGGTAATACGATACAAAATAATCAAATGCACAGTATAAAACCAGGATCCTGCAAACAAAATGCCACTTCGGTGATGGACGACTTCAAAACAAGCCTCTCCGTTTAACTGGAAAGATTAACTACACTAGTGATTGTGCATTGGTCTGTGGCATTACCTCATCAACGGCGTTCTGCTTCCAAAAATACAGCATTTAAATTTAATACGCGTATTTACAGCGTGCATTCTGCTGAGGAATATGAAGAGAAATCAAAGCCAGCGAGTTCACAGGCCCCCGTCTTCTCTCTATGATACCGCTGCATTACTTCATGGAAACGCATCAATACCGCCGGGTCTAAGGAGAGACTTGGCTCGCGTCTGATTTCTCATTATCGTAGACTAATGTTCTTGCCCGGCGCGTATAAATCAACACGACCGAGACGCTTTCATGTGCACAGCGGGAAGTTATCATACGCATCAACCGGGCCTTTGAACTCTACATGTATGATCTGTGTGGATGGGAGTTTGTGTTTATCGATCGGTCACGGGGCTTATGAGAGGATCAGAGACGACGTGCATCGGTGTGAAAGCGACAGTGATGTCAAGGACACCTACTGAGCAACTGACTGCATAACCAACGTGCAATCTCATAAGTGAAGCGAAATGCATAGGAAACTCAACCCGACTGATTCCAATACAGTCTTACGTAAGCTAAAACAAGTAGCAACATTCAGTCAAAACAGTCTTAGATAGCGGCACAATGCCAAATGCTCATTCGGAGCAGGTTTCATGTTGCTTAGAAAGTCGCTTGCCACACTAAATTTCTTAGTAGCAGCATTTGTACACTATTTTTTGGGATTTTTATTCTATGTTAGCATGAGTTTACACCACTTTTTTTTGTGCACAACCATCATATCAAATCACATTAAAGGGTTAGTTCACCCAAAAATGAAAATTCTGTCAGTATTTACTCACCCTCATGTTGTTCCAACCCCGTAAGACCTTCGTTCATCTTCGCAAAACACAAATTAAGATATTTAAGATATTAAGATCGCTCCTGTATACTAGTCCATAGGCTTCTTGAGGGACTGGCTCTTGCTGTCATCGAAAAGTCATTAAAGACATCGTTAAAATAGTCCAAATGACTACAGTGGCTTAATTTTAACTTTATCAAACGACGAGAACACTTTTTGTGCGCAAAAACAACAAAAATAACGACTTTATTTCAAATATTCCCTTCGTCTCCATGGGCCTGTAGTCAGTTAACGTAGTGTGATTGCGTAGAGCTACGTCACACGTAGGCTCACTATTGGCCGACGCTGGTCATGTGTGTGTGATGCGTGTGACGTACAATAACAGAAGCTTACGCTATTAAACTAGTAACCTGACTCGCGCAGAGGGAGAAATAAACCAATAGTTGAAATAAAGTCGTTATTTTTTTATTTTTTTGCGCACAAAAGTGTTCTCGTCGTTTGATAAACTTAAGATTGAGCCCCTGTAGTCACTTGGACTATTTTAACGATGTCTTTAATGACTTTTCGATGCCAGCAAGAGTCATTCCCTCAAGAAGCCTATGGACTAGTATGCAGGAGCGATCTTAATATCTTAAATATCTTAATTTGTGATCCGAAGATGAACGAAGGTCTTACGGGGTTGGATCAACATGAGGGTGAGTAAATACTGACAGAATTTTCATTTTTGGGTGAACTAACCCTTTAACCTTTCATCATATGAATAATCCAGGATTGCGTTTCAATACACACATCAGGCCAGAAGCAGAGAACACGTTTTTCCATTACATTGCGCCATTTTCAATTGTTTTTCAATGTAAACACATGCCAGCGTCATGTTGCGGGTGGTTGCCAGGGCGTTGCTATGCGGTTGAGAACCAAACATCTGTCCTAAACTTGCGATGCGAGACATCAAAATCTCCTCAAACACTTACACACTTAAAGCTTGTAAGAGAACAGGAACAGCCCTCCCTATCTCACGAACAATTCGTACGAATTCGTACGTGTGATTAAAAAGTGGCTAATTCGTACGACCTCACTCGTACGAATTCATTCGATTTGTCTAAACCCACGTGATGGTTAGGTTTAGGGGCGGGGTCAGGGGTAGGTCATTCGTACGAATTCATACGAATTGGCCAATTCGTAAAATATGTACAATTTAGCAAAATCTTACTAATTTGTACGAGTGAGGTCGTATGGATTGTTACGAATTGGCCACCTCGTAAAATTCGTACGAATTCCCGTGAGATCGGGTTGGAACAGCTCTGAACTCATGACAGAGCAAACGTTGTTGAGTGTGAAAGAAGAAATCAGACTATTAGAGACCAGCACAGCTTCACAAGTTCATTGCAACATGTTCAAAACACAAGCTTTATCATTTGTTATCACAGCTCAGAGGAGTGTCCACCGGCTCAGTTAATGTGCATTTTTCTCATTATCGTCTACTGTCCTTGAAACTTCAAAGAATATACAGCAATAATGAGACTTCTAGCCCTGGTCTTCTGCCAAGAATAAGGAAATGCGGTGGTTTGATTCACAGTTATCAGTGTTTTTTTTCAGTAATTATATTTATGGTCTGAGAACAAAAATTAGATCAAAAGCCTATTTGGATCAAGCCATTAACAATGGTGAGGTAAATTAAGTTTGAGTCCATTTAAGTGTTAGAAATTCGTCCAAAATGAAAATTCTGTCTTTAATTACAAAGACTTCTAAGACTTCTATTTAGCCGTGCATTTACTGAATGAGCACTGTTCGTGCAACTGTTCCTACTGTATTTTATTTAATTTTTTATTCTAATTATAATTTTCTATTTTATTTGTATTCTATGCATCACGTTTGAGCTTTAGCAAGAACCAATGAGATTCATTCTCGTGTTACGCATCACATTTGAGCTTTAGCAAGAACCAATGAGGTTCATTCTCCTGTTACGCATCACGTTTGAGCTTTAGCAAGAACCAATGAGGTTTATTCTCGTGTTACGCATCACATTTGAGCTTTAGCAAGAACCAATGAGGTTCATTCTTGTGTTACGCATCACGTTTGAGCTTTAGCAAGAACCAATGAGATTCATTCTCCTGTTACGCATCACGTTTGAGCTTTAGCAAGAACCAATGAGATTCATTCTCGTGTTACGCATCACATTTGAGCTTTAGCAAGAACCAATGAGGTTCATTCTCCTGTTACGCATCACGTTTGAGCTTTAGCAAGAACCAATGAGGTTTATTCTCGTGTTACGCATCACATTTGAGCTTTAGCAAGAACCAATGAGGTTCATTCTTGTGTTACGCATCACGTTTGAGCTTTAGCAAGAACCAATGAGATTCATTCTCCTGTTACGCATCACGTTTGAGCTTTAGCAAGAACCAATGAGGTTCGTTCTCGTGTTACGCATCACTTTTGAGCTTCAGCAAGAACCAATGAGGTTCGTTCTCGTGTTACGCATCACGTTTGAGCTTCAGCAAGAACCAATGAGGTTCGTTCTCGTGTTACGCATCACATTTGAGCTTTAGCAAGAACCACTGAGATTCATTCTCGTGTTACGCATCACATTTGAGCTTTAGCAAGAACCAATGAGATTCATTCTCCTGTTACGCATCACGTTTGAGCTTTAGCAAGAACCAATGAGATTCATTCTCCTGTTACGCATCACGTTTGAGCTTTAGCAAGAACCAATGAGGTTCGTTCTCGTGTTACGCATCACGTTTGAGCTTCAGCAAGAACCAATGAGATTCGTTCTCCTGTTACGCATCACGTTTGAGCTTCAGCAAGAACCAATGAGATTTGTTCTCGTGTTACGCATCACGTTTGAGCTTCAGCAAGAACCAATGAGGTTCATTCTCGTGTTACGCATCACGTTTAAGCTTCTGCAAGAACCAATGAGATTCATTATCGTGTTACGCATCACGTTTGAGCTTCAGCAAGAACCAATGAGATTCATTATCGTGTTACGCATCACGTTTGAACTTCAGCAAGAGGTTTGTTCTCGCACGTCACGCTGGTTCGGTTGAGGTTCGGTTAATGTTCGCTGATCAATGTATAAATGTGAATAAAATCCTAAATTCAATCTGTTTATCATATAAAGCGATCAAATCTCAATGCATATGGATTCGTTTTACGATCTCTCTATGAACTTTTTTAAGCATCAAAATTGCAGTTACTTTTTTAACTAATTAACTAACTAATTTTTGTCTAAGTCTACAGACCTTTAAAAGAGAAATCTCCCTCATTTTCTTCTGGGAATTCAGACAAGGGTCAGTAAATAAACGTGAAACTACTGTGCAGCAATTCGAATGCAGACTGTCGACTGACATGTCTTAGGAACGGCTTTAAACGGACGTCTTCATGTCAGCGGTCTGCGTTCAATCGCGCTGTCACTGACACAGGACAGAGCTTTGGGTTTGTGGAGAGGATTTTATGACAGAACGGCCCTTTCATTCCACAGCATTAAGAAGACAAAGTGCCGTTATCACTCAAAGTGGGTCTGTGACCGCAGGAGAAACATGTTTGGAGCGTCTCCTAAAGCCGCAGAGATACGGAGACTCTTGACACAGGTCAAGCCGCGCACTTAAGAGAAGAGATGGGACAGACCGCGACCCTCTGCAGAAGACAGCGCCGTGTCCTTATTAAGAAACGAGACAGTTCTGCCGGAGAGATATCAGAGTAGACACACACATCAACACATGAGCAGCTTCTGTCATGCCCGTCTGCTCTTCCAGTGCTCAGGTGTTCCCATTACATTGCAAGGTTTAAAAGGTCCAGTTTAGACATTTTACTCTGCAATTACATGTCAACTAACTCTAATTAGAGTATAAGTAGACTGTCTGCTTTATATCTCTCTATAAATATCGTGATGCTCCTCAAGTACGTCAACTTATTTAACTAACCCGAACCCTAACCTAATGGTGTGTTCACACCGAACGCAAATTTAATTATTTGCGCGAGTAGATTACATACAAAGTCAATGCAAAGACGCGAATAGATGCATCATAATTGGACGACCCATTTGCCGCGGATGTCTTCCGCGCAAGTTGAAAAATTTGAACTCGAGTGAATGTTCAAGTGTCCAACTAGACACGATAGACGTGTATTTGATGCTCTATTCGCGTTCAATGTGACAGTCTATTACACACTAAAGCCGTGTGTCCACCAAAGCGTTTTTAGCCAGCTGAAAACGCTAGACGCCGTGCTTTGGGCGCTTGAGAGCGTTTTGTCAGCGCAGAGTTTTTTTCCGTTGAGGCGTTTCGTTGCTATGATACAGAATATCCGCAGCAGTTTGAATGTTGTGATAGTTGGTTGGTGTGGTATTAGTCCCGCCCCTCCTCCACTGTGATTGGACAGCTGGGTAAAAAGTGACAGTGATGAGCGCTGCGTTTTATCCAAAGTTGAACATTTTTCAACTCCCAGCGACCAGTAGAAAACGCTGGGCGCTCGGCACTTCAGCATGAAAAAACCGCTCAGCGCCTCGTCACGCTCATGGCTAGGGTTGGGTATCGAGAATCGAGTATCGATTGGAACCGAGACTAACTTTTAGTTTTTCCCGGAATCGTTCAAAAGTTAAAATTTCGATTCCTAATTTCGATATTCACAGTCCGCCGAGCGGAAGAAGAAACCGCTGAACAACACCAACGAAGAAGCGTCTACCGGAAGTGTTGGCATAACCACGCGAGTCGAACATGAGTACCTTACGTCGGCGATCCAAAGTGTGGCTTCACGTTTCTAAAAATAACGAAATCTCGGCAAAATGCAAAATTTGTGACAAAAGGAGTATTTTTACAGAAGGAGTATTTCCTTCAGAAAGGCCGTTGGTTAGCAAGGTTAGCTAAACTTTTTTGACCCTGCCTCTTAAAAGAATCGGAATCGAGAATCGTTAGGAACCGGAATCGAATCAAGGAATAGGAATCGGAATCAGAATCGTTCAAATTCAAACGATACCCAACCCTACTCATGGCGTTTAAAAAACGCGGCGCTCCCATTAAAAACAATTGAAAACATACGCCAGGGGTGTGTAAAAACGGTTTGGTGGACACACTGCCTAATGGTGTGTTCACACCCGACGCGAGTACAGCGTCAAACACGCGTCTATCGACGCTTGAATCTTCAGCTCGAGTTCACATTTTTCAACTTGCGCGGAAGATGTTCGCGGCAAACGGGTTGCAAATTTGCGTCATTCACAACGCCCCCGGCGCAAATTATGCGTCTTTTCGCGTCTTTGCATTGACTTTGTGTGTAATCAACTAGCGCAAATATGGTGTGAACAAACCATTATTTTAGTTCGTAGAATGTGAACCAACAAAATAAAGTGTAACCAATTTAATTTTAAGATTCAGCAGACGTTTCGACTAAAAATATAAAAAAGTTGTCATACAGTAAGATCAGGACAATCAGTTCAGTTTGAGACATTTGCTTTCACTGTTTGACAACGTTGAGATCTCATCAGAAACTCTAGAGGAGAAACGTGAAATTAACAAGACTTTAGAAACACCTGAAAAGCAGGAGAGTTTAATTATTCTCACGTTGTTTACACTCTTAGAAGAAAAGGTTCTATATAGAACCTTAAAAGGTTCTATCAGCGCTACGTATTTGGAACCCCTAAATGGTTCTATACACTCTTAAAAAAGGGTTCCACTGGGTTCTATATAGTACTTGGCCAATATAACCTTTTACCAAAAAAAATGGTTCTATATAGAACCATTTTGTAGTTCCATATATGAAGCGGGGTATGGAACCATTTCTGGTTCTAAATAGAACCATTTCTTCTAAGAGTGTAGGAGATACAAATAAGATTTAGAAATTCCCATACTAGTTCACTTCACAACTTAATTCAAATGGCAAAATATGTCTTAATTAATTAACAGGACCCCTCAGATGTTTTAATGTTTGTGAATGAAGTCTCTTTTGCTCACCAAGGCTGCAATTATTTAGTCCAAAATACTGTTGTGAAATATTATTAAGATTTAAAATAACTAGTTTCTATTTGATTATATAGTAAAAAGTCATTTATTCCAGCTGAATTTCCAGCATCATTACTCCAGTCTTAAGTGTCACATGATTATTCAGAAATCAGTATAATACGATGATCTGATGCTCAAGAAACATTTCTGATTATTATCAATGTTGAACCCAGTTGTGCTGCTTCATATTTCTGTGCAAACCATGATAGATGTCTTTTTTGTAAGTCACATTTGATCAATTTAATGCAGACTTGTAGAATAAATAGTGTGCACTAATGGTAGTAAATTCAGTAAACCATTCCACACTATTTTCTTTCCCAAACAGTGTGTCGTATAGCACTCCAAACACATCCAAACAGCAGACTGAGACAAGAGAACACAAGAGGACAGGGATATATGAGAGAACCGGTGTATAAATCACAGTCCATCTCCCGCAGGGTTTACGAACGCCTGCCTCTCGGTTAAACAGAGGGCCCTGCTGGTACCTGGGGGCCACCGTGCAGGAGCCGAAGTCCCCCCAGCCCGACAGAGAGGTCGCCACGGGGCCTGATCGCACGACCCCTGCCGGCACGCTGCACAGCGTCATCTCAGACACAGTACAAACGCAGTATTTCACCCTGATAACAGCGGCTCGCTCGCCGTCACATTTCAACAACACACACCAATGACGCTTTCATGTGGAAATCAGATTTACAGATTCAGTACTTTTTCAACACGCACTCCCCATCAAATGTTCGCACACACTGGATTTAGTGTGCTCTTTTCATCTAAAGGCTTCTGAAGTTTTGTAGACAAATCCTGTGTAAATTGGGCACTCAGACAAAAGAAGCAGCTTGACTATAAGAGAGTTTTCATTTGCATCACATCATTTGAAAACTTCCATTTGTATAAGTGTTCATCAGTTTAAGATTATTATTACTCAAACGAGTAGAGGTGTCAAACTTTTCAGTTCTAGCAAATGTGACAGACTGTCATCTTAAATAAATAAATAATGAATATTTTGTATTTTTTCCCCACATTCTAAAAAAAAAAAAAAAACATTCCAAGGTTCTAAAATTGAGTTGCTTCAACAAAACATTTTCAAACTTATTTGACATTGTTGACAAAAAATGGCATTGTTTTTTTATATATTTTGCAACAAAATTGTTTTATGATGAATAATTTGAAAAGTTCTCTATAACCATGTGAATTTCAGTTGTACAACTCTGAAATATTCCAGTTAATTTTTTTTTACTGTAAAAAATTGAGTTGTTTCAACTAAACATTTTCAAACTTATTTGACATTATTGACAAAAAATGGCATTGTTTTTTATATATATTTTGCAACAAAATTGTTTTATGATGAATAATTTGAAAAGTTCTCTATAACCATGTGAATTTCAGTTGTAAAACTCTGAAATATTCCAGTTAATTTTTTTACTGTAAAAAATTGAGTTGTTTCAACTAAACATTTTCAAACTTATTTGACATTATTGACAAAAAATGGCATTGTTTTTTTATATATTTTGCAACAAAATTTTTTTATGATGAATAATTTGAAAAGTTCTCTATAACCATGTGAATTTCAGTTGTAAAACTCTGAAATATTCCAGTTAATTTTTTTACTGTAAAAAATTGAGTTGTTTCAACTAAACATTTTCAAACTTATTTGACATTGTTGACAAAAAATGGCATTGTTTTATATATATATATTTTGCAACAAATTTGTTTTGTGATGAATAATTTGAAAAGTTCTCTATAACCATGTGAATTTCAGTTGTAAAACTCTGAAATATTCCAGTTAATTTTTTTTACTGTAAAAAATTGAGTTGTTTCAACTAAACATTTTCAAACTTATTTGACAATATTGACAAAAAATGGCATTGTTTTTTTATATATATATTTATTTTGCAACAAAATTGTTTTATGATGAATAATTTGAAAAGTTCTCTATAACCATGTGAATTTCAGTTGTACAACTCTGAAATATTCCAGTTAATTTTTTTACTGTAAAAAATTGAGTTGTTTCAACTAAACATTTTCAAACTTATTTGACATTGTTGACAAAAAATGGCATTGTTTTTTTATATATTTTGCAACAAAATTGTTTTATGATGAATAATTTGAAAAGTTCTCTATAACCATGTGAATTTCAGTTGTACAACTCTGAAATATTCCAGTTAATTTTTTTACTGTAAAAAATTGAGTTGTTTCAACTAAACATTTTCAAACTTATTTGACATTGTTGACAAAAAATGGCATTGTTTTTTATATATATATTTTGCAACAAATTTGTTTTGTGATGAATAATTTGAAAAGTTCTCTATAACCATGTGAATTTCAGTTGTAAAACTCTGAAATATTCCAGTTAATTTTTTTTACTGTAAAAAATTGAGTTGTTTCAACTAAACATTTTCAAACTTATTTGACAATATTGACAAAAAATGGCATTGTTTTTTTATATATATATTTATTTTGCAACAAAATTGTTTTATGATGAATAATTTGAAAAGTTCTCTATAACCATGTGAATTTCAGTTGTACAACTCTGAAATATTCCAGTTAATTTTTTTACTGTAAAAAATTGAGTTGTTTCAACTAAACATTTTCAAACTTATTTGACATTGTTGACAAAAAATGGCATTGTTTTTTTATATATTTTGCAACAAAATTGTTTTATGATGAATAATTTGAAAAGTTCTCTATAACCATGTGAATTTCAGTTGTACAACTCTGAAATATTCCAGTTAATTTTTTTTACTGTAAAAAATTGAGTTGTTTCAACTAAACATTTTCAAACTTATTTGACATTGTTGACAAAAAATGGCATTGTTTTTTTTATATATTTTGCAACAAAATTTTTTTATGATGAATAATTTGAAAAGTTCTCTATAACCATGTGAATTTCAGTTGTACAACTCTGAAATATTCCAGTTAATTTTGTTTACTGTAAAAAATTGAGTTGTTTCAACAAAACATTTTCAAACTTATTTGACATTGTTGACAATAAATGGCATTGTTTTTTTTATATATTTTGCAACAAAATTGTTTTATGATGAATAATTTGAAAAGTTCTCTATAACCATGTGAATTTCAGTTGTACAACTCTGAAATATTCCAGTTAATTTGTTTTACTGTAAAAATGTAGTTGTTTCAACTAAACATTTTCAAACTTATTTGACATTATTGACAAAAAATGGCATTGTTTTTTTTTATATATTTTGCAACAAAATTGTTTTATGATGAATAATTTGAAAAGTTCTCTATAACCATGTGAATTTCAGTTGTACAACTCTGAAATATTCCAGTTAATTTTTTTTACTGTAAAAAATTGAGTTGTTTCAACTAAACATTTTCAAACTTATTTGACATTATTGACAAAAAATGGTATTGTTTTTTTTTATATATTTTGCAACAAAATTGTTTTATGATGAATAATTTGAAAAGTTCTCTATAACCATGTGAATTTCAGTTGTACAACTCTGAAATATTCCAGTTAATTTTTTTACTGTAAAAAATTGAGTTGTTTCAACTAAACATTTTCAAACTTATTTGACATTATTGACAAAAAATGGCATTGTTTTTTTATATATTTTGCAACAAAATTTTTTTATGATGAATAATTTGAAAAGTTCTCTATAACCATGTGAATTTCAGTTGTAAAACTCTGAAATATTCCAGTTAATTTTTTTACTGTAAAAAATTGAGTTGTTTCAACTAAACATTTTCAAACTTATTTGACATTGTTGACAAAAAATGGCATTGTTTTTTATATATATATTTTGCAACAAATTTGTTTTGTGATGAATAATTTGAAAAGTTCTCTATAACCATGTGAATTTCAGTTGTAAAACTCTGAAATATTCCAGTTAATTTTTTTTACTGTAAAAAATTGAGTTGTTTCAACTAAACATTTTCAAACTTATTTGACAATATTGACAAAAAATGGCATTGTTTTTTTATATATATATTTATTTTGCAACAAAATTGTTTTATGATGAATAATTTGAAAAGTTCTCTAACCATGTGAATTTCAGTTGTACAACTCTGAAATATTCCAGTTAATTTTTTTACTGTAAAAAATTGAGTTGTTTCAACTAAACATTTTCAAACTTATTTGACATTGTTGACAAAAAATGGCATTGTTTTTTTATATATTTTGCAACAAAATTGTTTTATGATGAATAATTTGAAAAGTTCTCTATAACCATGTGAATTTCAGTTGTACAACTCTGAAATATTCCAGTTAATTTTTTACTGTAAAAAATTGAGTTGTTTCAACTAAACATTTTCAAACTTATTTGACATTGTTGACAAAAAATGGCATTGTTTTTTATATATATATTTTGCAACAAATTTGTTTTGTGATGAATAATTTGAAAAGTTCTCTATAACCATGTGAATTTCAGTTGTAAAACTCTGAAATATTCCAGTTAATTTTTTTTACTGTAAAAAATTGAGTTGTTTCAACTAAACATTTTCAAACTTATTTGACAATATTGACAAAAAATGGCATTGTTTTTTTATATATATATTTATTTTGCAACAAAATTGTTTTATGATGAATAATTTGAAAAGTTCTCTATAACCATGTGAATTTCAGTTGTACAACTCTGAAATATTCCAGTTATTTTTTTTACTGTAAAAAATTGAGTTGTTTCAACTAAACATTTTCAAACTTATTTGACATTGTTGACAAAAAATGGCATTGTTTTTTTATATATTTTGCAACAAAATTGTTTTATGATGAATAATTTGAAAAGTTCTCTATAACCATGTGAATTTCAGTTGTACAACTCTGAAATATTCCAGTTAATTTTTTTTACTGTAAAAAATTGAGTTGTTTCAACTAAACATTTTTTCAAACTTATTTGACATTGTTGACAAAAAATGGCATTGTTTTTTTTTATATATTTTGCAACAAAATTTTTTTATGATGAATAATTTGAAAAGTTCTCTATAACCATGTGAATTTCAGTTGTACAACTCTGAAATATTCCAGTTAATTTTGTTTACTGTAAAAAATTGAGTTGTTTCAACAAAACATTTTCAAACTTATTTGACATTGTTGACAATAAATGGCATTGTTTTTTTATATATATTTTGCAACAAAATTGTTTTATGATGAATAATTTGAAAAGTTCTCTATAACCATGTGAATTTCAGTTGTACAACTCTGAAATATTCCAGTTAATTTGTTTTACTGTAAAAATGTAGTTGTTTCAACTAAACATTTTCAAACTTATTTGACATTATTGACAAAAAATGGCATTGTTTTTTTTTATATATTTTGCAACAAAATTGTTTTATGATGAATAATTTGAAAAGTTCTCTATAACCATGTGAATTTCAGTTGTACAACTCTGAAATTATCCAGTTAATTTTTTTTACTGTAAAAAATTGAGTTGTTTCAACTAAACATTTTCAAACTTATTTGACATTATTGACAAAAAATGGTATTGTTTTTTTTTATATATTTTGCAACAAAATTGTTTTATGATGAATAATTTGAAAAGTTCTCTATAACCATGTGAATTTCAGTTGTACAACTCTGAAATATTCCAGTTATATTTTTTTTACTGTAAAAATTGAGTTGTTTCAACTAAACATTTTCAAACTTATTTGACATTATTGACAAAAAATGGCATTGTTTTTTATATATTTTGCAACAAAATTGTTTTATGATGCATAATTTGAAAAGTTCTCTATAACCATGTGAATTTCAGTTGTACAACTCTGAAATATTCCAGTTAATTTTTTTACTGTAAAAATTGAGTTGTTTCAACTCAACATTTTCAAACTTATTTGACAAAATTGACAAAAAATGGCATTGTTTTTTTATATATATATTTTGCAACAAAATTGTTTTGTGATGAATAATTTGAAAAGTTCTCTATAACCATGTGAATTTCAGTTGTACAACTCTGAAATATTCCAGTTAATTTTTTTTACTGTAAAAAATTGAGTTGTTTCAACTAAACATTTTCAAACTTATTTGACATTACTGACAAAAAATGGCATTGTTTTTTATATATTTTGCAACAAAATTGTTTTATGATGAATAATTTGAAAAGTTCTCTATAACCGCATGTGAATTTCAGTTGTACAACTCAAAGTCCATGTTCAGTTGTGACAAAGTGTATTAACATTGCTTAAACTCATAATTTGTTGAGCAAGTTATACAAGATTTGACACATTTTAAGTCTTTTTGTAATGTAATTTAAGTTTAATGTAATTTAAGCTGAAAATGACTTAAACATACAAGTTGATTGATTATAGGTATTGGTTCTTCTGTTTTGAAACATATTGTGATTTACTGCGAATAACTTAAATAGTTCAAATGATGACTCTTTTTTCTCTTAGTTTGAAGAACATTTTAACAATCTCCACAATAAAGAACCATTTGTGGAATGGAAAGATTCCATTGATGTTAAAGATTCTTAAAGGAACCATCGATGCCAATAAAGAACCTTGATTTAAGAGCGACAATCCGACACTCTAACACTCTCTATAAAACGATGTTCTTAAAAGGACACTTTATTTTCTCAGTATAGAACATTTGAATAATCGAAAGAACCATTCACTATAAAGAACTTCTTGTGCATGTAAAGATTCAAGATTCTTAAATGGAACCCTCGATGCCAATTAAGAACCTTGATATTTAAGAATGACAATCTGACATTTTTTAACACAGAGGAGTTCAAAAATGTCTTAGTATGAAGAACATCTTAATAATCTAAAGAACCGTTTTCCCCCCAATAAAGAACCTTTTGTGGAATGGAAAGAGTCTATTAAATGTAAAGATTATTTGTGGAACCATCGATGCCAAAATTTAACCTTTAATTAAAAAAAAAAAAAGTTCCCTCTCAAAAATCATATTTTTTTCTTAGTTTAAAGAACATTTTAATAATCTAAAGAACCCTTTTCGACAATAAAGAACCTTTTGTGGAATGGAAAGAGTCCATTGATGTTAAAGATTCTTAATGGAACCATCGATGCCAATAAAGAACCATGATTTAAGAGTGACAATCTGACACATTTTTACACAGAGATGTTCACTCTCAAAAATAACTTTTATTTTCTTAGTATGAAGAACATTTTAACAATCTAAAGAACGTTTAGTGGAATGGAGAGACTACACTGATGTTAAAGATTCTTTGTAGAACCATCGATGCCAAATAAAGAACTTTGATTTAAGAGTGACAATCAGACACTCTGACTTTTTATAGTGCAAAGAACATTTTTAATAATCTAAAGACCACTTTTCCACTATAAAGAACCTTTTGTGGAATGGAAAGATTCCATTGATGTTAAAGATTCTTAATGGAACCATCGATGCCAATAAAGAACCCTGATTTAAGAGTGACAATCTGACACTCAGAGAAGTTCACTTTCAAAAGGAAAGTTCTTTTGCGGAATGGAAAGACTCCATTGATGTTAAAGGTTCTTCACAGAACCCTCGATACCAATAAAGAACCTCGATTTCCGTCTGCCGTCTCCAAACCCGAGGCCTTCAACGGCCTCTGGCCGGCACACATCCATTTAAAGGAAGCCCAGTGTGATTAGTTTGCTCCTAATCAGTGGTGTGTTTGGATAAAGCGCCGTTCTGCAGGGGTAAACAGAGCTGTATTTGAAGCTCTTTATGAGGGCTGTTTGGCAGGGTTTATTCCTCTGTTAGACTGGCTCCATGCTCTCGGAGGGAGGGCGGCCCTCCTGCGGGGCCACAAATGGGCGGGTGGCAGTCGGGCCCGGGCCACATGAGAGAGATGCTCTCCAGCTGTTACGCTTTATCTGCCCATCATCCTACAGTAGATGTTAACAGGTTCTCAATGAGAATCATCACGCATCTCCACCCCACAATAAAAGCTCGAATGCGATGGAGATAAAGAGCTATTTTCACCGGGAACTGCACTTATCAGATAAGCAGAGGTTTTTACAGACTGAGAACTAACGCGCTCATTAGGGCGAAGCGTCGACTCTGTTAACACCCGCGATGTGGGAAAGTTTAGTCCATTAGGTACACTCTTAGAAGGAAAGGTTAAGGTTCTATCAGCGCTACGTATTTGGAACCCCTTAAAAGGTTCTATACAGAACACTTTTTAAGGGTTCAATTAGTTCTTTGTACTATATGGAACCTTTTGGGTTCATTCATTATCATTTATTTTGTCCTTTCCGGATTAAATATTTCTTATTATTGACAAACATCAAATGTATTTATGAATAATCACAAAATTCAATATATGGGGGTTAGAAAATGTCAATATGTCAAATATATCATTTTATGTGGTTAATCGAGTACCATTTCAAAATGTGATATAACAGTGTTCAATGAACAATATTTTAGTTAAAACTACAAAATGTTGCAGAATAATGTAATATAAGAATGAATGATAGCCTATAAAGAACCTTTGTCCCAAAAGGGTTCTCTCTTGTCATTATAGAACCTTGTTTAGCATGAAAGGTTCTTTGGAGTAATATGCTTCATATATAGAACCCCAGTGTACATGTTTGTGGTCACTGATCCAGAGAGGTTTTAACCAGAGGAAGTGAGGCTGTGTGAATGTTTAGAATTAATTGATGCAGTTAATCTACTTTAAAAGGTCTGTCGACTGAAATGTGCATCACGTAATCTCAGCTAACTTTCATTAGCAAGTCATTAGCAAACATCCTTGACAGATCAACACTGCAAAAAAGGGCTTTTCTTAGGCCTACTTAGTATTTTATGTCTTGTTCCCAGTCCAAATATTTGGGAAGCATTTATTAGATTAATAAAATGACACTTTCTGATCAATAAAAATGAGTTTTTGCATAAAACAAGCTAAAATTTTGGCCAATGGGGTAAGAAAAATAATATTGTTTTCCATTTGAATTAAGTTGGCAGATCATTAGCTTGTTTTAAGCAAAAAATACTTTTATTTTTATTTATTTTTATCAGAAAATTGGATATATTTTTTCATGTCGTTTCACTGTAAAAAAGAAAAAAAAAGTATTGTTGGTTTAATTTAAAATTGAAGTAACCTGGCCTTAAAATTGTAAGTTCATTGAAATTGAAAAAATGAGTTAATACAATGAAGGAGATTCATTTAATCACCAGAAACTCAAAATATTATGTCATCTGGACCACATAAATTATTTAAGTTGATTTGACAAAAAAAAAAATGTTGTGAATACAAATCATGAAAACATATATTTTATATTTTAGTAAATGTTTCTTGATTTAAGAATATTTAGATATTTGGACTGGAAACAGACAAAAATACCAAGTAAGAAAAGCATTATTATTTTTTTATTTTTATTTTTATTTTTTTGCAGTGATGATGATGGTGTGATGTTAAAAAGTATGAGATTGAAACACATTGGATTGACTGATGATAAATATGCATAAATCGTTGTTTATTTAAAAACATATTTACAATGTAAAAAATATTGCTGGTTTAACTTAAAAAAATAAGTAAGCTGCCTTAAAATGACTTAAAAAGTTCATTGAAATGGAAAGGAGATTGATTTAATCATCAGAAACTCAAAATATTATGTTATCTGAGCCACATTAATTATTTAAGTTTATTTTACACTAAGGCTGCTATTACTGAAATCCTCATTACTTCTGTATGACTGAAAATTGTATGTAATTTGTTTATGTAAACGGGGTGATAAAAAAAGATGGAAATTGTATATGCGATTCAAATGCACAAATCTTAAATTGAGACCTACACTTGTTTAAACCCAAAGTTGGGTCAAATATGGGCAAACCCAACTATTGGGTTAAATATAAGACTTAACCCAATTGTTGGGTTTAAACAACCCAGCATTTTTAATGGATTGTATGATATCTTTATAATATGCAATGAACGTTCATATAAAGCGCTAGCAAACCTCAACATGGGCCCCTGAGAGCATCACCGGCGGTTGCCTGGTTACGGGGCCCTTAAGCCAGGTGAGAAAATGTCACGGTAAATCAGGAGAATCTCTTTGAAGTTTCCTCATGAAAAGAAACAAAGACTTTTAAAAAACAAAAGCTCAGATGTGCCGTTTTAGCTTGTGGGATTTCACTGATATTTTATTATCTGAATATAAAGAATAAATAACAGTTCTTAAATCTTAATTTACAGGATAAATCGTTGTCGGAAAAAGCAGCCGTCGAGACGTTACAGATCCATAATGACTTCTGAGGAAACCTTATAAAACATCTCGAACGGCTCCACGGCCATTCTCTCTGCAATATAAATACAACGGTAACCAATATTTTCCACAAATACAGTAGACTCTGGGTAATACACATAATACTGGCTTTTTACAAGTAGCTAGATCATTACATGATGAAACCACATTTACAATACATTCATACACATGATAGTGCATAAAAAAATAAAAGGGAACACTTTATAATAACTTACATTAACAGACAGTTTTATATTACATAATGCATAAATTGTCAGCTAGTACATTCAAACAATTGCTCAAATGTTATATGCCATATACGCATGTGACTATACATATGTATAGGCCATATATTAATGACTTAAAGTTAATATAAAGTGTTACCAAACTACAAAATAAAACATTTTTTATAACTTAAGTCCAGAAATATAAATCCGATTGGATTTTCTATAATGTTTTTTTCTTTTTTTCAAGAAATATACCAGAGCAGAGTTTTTAAAACTGAAATCCAGAAATACATATCAGATTACATTTTGTACAGTAATAAAGCACACTCTAAAAAAATGCTGGGTTGTTTTAACCCAAAATATGGACAAACCCAGCCATTGGGTTACATTTTTAAATTACATTTTTAACCCAATGGCTGGGTTTGTTCATATTTGACCCAAAATTGGGTTAAAACAACCCAGCATTTTTTAGAGTGCAGTTTCCCATAATTTAAGTCCAGCGATACGCATCAGCTCAAGCTTAAGTCCATACACATGCTTCATATTAGAGTCCAGAAACGTATATCAGATCAAACTTTCCTTCCTCCACAAATTAGCATCGGATCGGAGTCTTTATGAATGATGCCCGTTAATGATCGCTCAGTTGGCGCACGAGCATTTGCACTCGGTTATGATGGGATACTGCACCGGTATCCACGCGCACTTGAGCGCGCCTCTCCTCTGCACGCATCTCCACCGCAGGAGCGTGATGTGCGTGGATTTGGCCGGTTTGCACACCATGCCCTCCGGAACCGAGCACGAGCGTTTACTGTAGCAACTCCCCGCGCGGACGAAGCGCGGCCAGAAGCGCGAGCCGAGGTCGTTCCACGCGTAAAGCACCGGGCAGAACGAGTAGGACCACAGCCACATCTGCAGTCTGCGCTTCAGCTTCTTGCTGGCTTTGCGCTTTTTACCCCACTGCACGTCAAAGTCCAGGTTCTTGATGTCTTTGGGCATCAGTCCGGCGGGGTTCTGCTGGAGGTCCAGCTCGTCCAGGTCCTCGTTGCCCGTGTAGCGGTCCTGAGGAGGGCTGATGGAGAGGAAGCGGCTGTCAAAGTCCCCGAGCGCGCTTCTCAGCTCGGTCTCGTTGAGATCCCTGTCCCGCGGGTCGTAGATGGGGTCGGGGTCCTCCTTCAGCTCCAGCAGGGGTAAAGTGTCACTCGGGATGGGTCTGAGGAGGTAATAGTGCTGACACTGGGCGAAAGACATCAGCAGCAGGTACACGGACACCAAACACTGCTGGAGATCCATGATGAGGCGATAAAGCGGGGAAATCTCCACTTGACGCGTTTTAATCTTTGCAACTTTATCCAATGCAAAATTTCGAGCGCTCAGACACCGGGTCTATCCATCCATGGCGCGTTTATGTGTCGCGTGCGTCAAAACTCGGGTCTCCACGAGCTGCTGGTGTTCACCAAGGCTGTTAAATGCATCCGAATCGCGCGCAGCATCACGCTTGAAAGTCCCGCGCGCGACGCATCTGTGCGTGTCCTTCTCGTCGCGAGCCAAACCTCTGGGAATGCCTCTCTCACGCGCGCGCCTCTGATATATACACGCGCGGCCCTGTGATGTAATACATCGGCTCTGTTTTTTTTTTTTTTGAATATTTCAAGGAGATTCCCCGACACCTCCTCTCAGAGAGAGAGAGAGAGAGAGAGAGAGAGAGAGAGAGAGAGGCGTGTCTGAAGCCGATACGCCCCCTGTCGGCCTCCTCACGCCACGTGCTCTTCGGGGAGAAACTTCAGGGTGGGAGTTTATTTTAAAATCAATCTATCTATCTATCTATCTATCTATCTATCTATCTATCTATCTATCTATCTATCTATCTATCTATCTATCTATCTATCTATCTATCTATCTATCTATCTATCTATCTATCTATCTATCTATCTGTCTGTTTGTCGGTCGGTCGGTCTGTCTGCCTGTCTATCTATCTATCATCCACACATCTATCTATCTATCTATCTATCTATCTATCTATCTATCTATCTATCTATCTATCTATCTATCTATCTATCTATCTATCTATCTATCTATCTATCTATCTATCTATCTATCTATCTATCTATCTATCCATCCATCCATCCATCCATCCATCTATCTATCTATCTATCTATCTATCTATCTACAGTATCTATCTACCTATCCATTCAACTATCTATCTTACTATCCATCCATCCATCCATCTAAATAGGTTAAAGGGCTGGTAAGTTTAGTTAAGGTTAGTGCCATCACTAGTATGTCCTTCAGCAAAGCTGTTTTCCTCAGATTCTCCATCAGGACTGAATCTGAAACGAGCGATCTGAAAGTCTCTCTGAATAAAAACAGCTCCTGAATCGCTACACACTATCTATCTATTTGCGACTTTGAGAAGCACAAACATGCAAGTGTGCGCCCAGGCCGCGGGGAATAAAGCCATAAAACACTCCGTCCAAACGAATCCAAAACGAACATCTCCCACTAAGCCAGCGCCGTGTGGAAACCCCGACATACTGTCAAACGCTCGTTCTCCGAGAATCGTTTAATGGAAGAAGTGACCTGCCATTCCACTGGCCATAAAGCAGGCGGAGAGATAAATGCATCTCTGTTCCTGTCTGAATGAGCTAATTCACACTTCAACTCAGTTACTTCTGCACGAAGACGTCTGGGACACAAGTCACAGGTGTATTTTTAGTCCGACCGCGCATTGTCACAACATAAAACGCACACATAACAACATGCTTGGAGAAGTGCGTCCGTAACTCAGAACAGATGATTCTGAAACGTTTCATTTCTCAAAGAAAACAAGACGTTTGTCTCAATAATCTTTCCTTAAGTGCACATTTTGAATTTCGATCATAAATGCGTATCAGAAGTAAAATAGGTTAAGGTTGAAATTCAAAATCCTTCTCATCACTCACTCACTTAAAAACCAAAAACCATTTCGCGAAGTGGCAAAAGATCAGCATTTGGCTTTGGTTAACCTCACCGTCTGTCACATACGATTCCCTTGATTCTCTCCTGGAGTTTCATCAGTGTCAAAACACATAAACGGAGACGTATATCTGTCATAGTTCGAGATATCAGAGCTCACGCCGGCACCGAGATGTTTTCATATGAGCCATTATGACTAATGCTTTTGTCTTTTCTACGAGGGTCATCATGTCATGAAACACACCAGACTCCTTTACTGGCACAAACCGTATACACGGCTACCAGAACACACATATTTATACAGAAATACGATAATCTGAATATTGAAAAATGGCAAATGCTTAAAAAAATGCATTAAAGTCCTTAAATGACAACTGAACGCTTTAAAAATGTGGCGTAGGCAATAACAGCGCAGTGACAATCACTCGCTCCGGTTAAATAGTGTTTGTATTCCGCATAATTTGACTAATTACCGCTTTCGCGTTCACACATAAAGCCGCATCTAAAACAGCTTGTGAGTCCCAAGTACCAAAATGAGTGACTTACTGCGCTCAAACGGCCAAAATTATATCAAAATGCCCGTATTGGCGAGTATTCAGATAAACACATTTAGTTTTGGAGCCTGATTAGTTATATACTAGTATATTGGATCTGTGAAGAAGCTCTTAAAGTGACAGCAGCCTAATATTCCTGCTGACGTCTGTCATGTTAATCAACCAACAAAACACAAAGAAAATCACTCTCTGCTCTTGACTAATTATAAGCATTAAGGCCTGTACACACCGGGACGAATATCAGCGCGCGTTATTCGTCAGCGTTTTTCAATGTGTTTTTGTGTTCACACCCAAGCGATTTTCGCTGACGATTAGCCGAGTGAACATGCAAATTCATTCCCTGACATTAGATGGCGCCAATTTGCTCTGCAATACCACTCCATATCAGTTCTCTTTTATCAAGATGTTTGTAGTCCCTGTCACATTTGTCATATAGTTTATGTTCTAACACCAACGAGAACAGTACGGCGACGCTACCAGACGCTACTTGGCGTATATCTTCTTCGCCGTTTCATATGTAGGCTATGCTCGGCAAGACCGTTTTGTGTTTGAGCGCCCCCTAGTTGTGTTTTACTGTAACTTCAGAAGCTCCAAACACGTGAGCAAGAGCGCCAATCTCATTGGTCGGATAGTTTTTGACGCGAATTCGAGTAATTTTTTTAAAAAATAACGCTTTTACGCGTGTGCATGATGTGCACACTCACATTGGCGCCCTTTGTTTAGTCACGAGGCGTTAAACGTCGGCGAATAACGCACGTGAAATTCGTCCCGGTGTGAACACGCCTTTAGTCTGTATTTTTTTTACAATAAACACTATGTAAATTGATCACTTTAATTTCCGTATAATTTATTAACCGAATACTAACATACTGTTAGACCCACTTAAAAAACCAAAACGTAAAGCTGTGTTTATTTCATATCTCTCTTTGATGTGAACATTCTGATGTTGTTTGAAATTGGTCTATTTGTTATTATTTTATTACGGTATTTTTTATGAAAATTAAATTTTGCATTGAAGAAACGTAGATTTTTGTTTGTATGCTGTCAATATTTGAAATAAAATCGGAATCTGTAAAAATCGATATCGGCTGGTCACACTTTCGAAAAAATCAGAATCGGCCAATAAAATTGTAATCGGTGCATCTCTAATCATTATTACATGTTGTGGTCTTTAGCGCCCGGATTTATCTAACATATGGATGTCTACCCGTAGTGATAACACAAAACTCTCCAGATGTCAGAGTAACAATTACAGAAGAGTAAAATAAAGCTGTTTGAGCTTGAGCAGATGTTTTATACCGTCATCACTGTGCTCATTTCCCAGAACATTCAGCATCTGGTTCATATTCGAATCTCATATTCTCATATTCGCCATCTCAAACATATTCTCAAAACTATAATTTTCAACATTTCAACAAATCAATATTATGATCGCTGACAGCTTCTTCACCAGATCCAGCATCCA
The DNA here is from genome assembly GCF_988280905.1 of Pimephales promelas. NCBI lineage: Eukaryota > Metazoa > Chordata > Actinopteri > Cypriniformes > Leuciscidae > Pimephales > Pimephales promelas. The sequence goes on along the minus strand of NC_142771.1, from coordinate 6,903,483 downwards.
GTGACACTAATATTTGATTGCTCTGCAGTAAATCACTGAGCCTTTTCAAGTTTTGCTGAAGATTCTTCCTATTGTTTTGTTTTCTGCCTGCGATGACTATGAGTGAAACATCACTTTCTTTGTGTGTACTAGACACTGCTACCTTGTGGAATAAAGGGGAAATGCATTTATTCAGTCATCAAAGATTAGATTAACTCAATTTACCTCAAAATTTACCTCAAAAATGAATGAGGAGGAGGAGGGTAGTGATTGGCATCCTGGGTCACTACAGACCCGAGGTATGCGTTTAAGGGTTAAAGAACCATTCTTTCTTAGAACCGTTAAGTGGAAAGTTCGTTCAATAAAAAAATCTTAGTGTGAATACGTTTTTTAATAATAAAAAGCCAATTTTTCCCTCTATGAAGAAACTTTTGTGAAATAAAAAGATTCCATCCATGTCAAAAAGACTGACTTTCAATGCCAATATTAAAGAGTAAGAAAGTATACCTGTAATTATGATTCTGTACTTCACAGCTGAAAGATCACATCTGTCTGTGGCTTCACTGTCTCTTCTGTTCCCACAATCCTCTGAGCCTGTTAAAGACACAAACACACACATGCAAAACTTGCCGCCATGATGCTATAGCATTGCTATTCGGTTCTTAGGTTGTCAAAGATCTTCTAGTCTGTAGGAGTGACTTGTCAGGTTCCTGCTTAAATGTGATTTTATGGTCCAGCAGGTAAAAATGGTGAATCTGATGATTTAAAACAACAAAATAACAGCACAGCTCTCCTCAAAGAGACACATGATTCATGAGGAATCATTCATGTCATCACTAAGCCCATGTAATAGTAATAGATGCTTTTAATTTGGTGTGTAGCACTCATTAGAGGTCTGCACTGATTCCTGTGGCTTGTTCACATAATTTATCACCTCAATTACACTTTCCACAGTCATGTGTAATCGAGGCTACATTACTGAACACACACACTTTGTGCAATTTGGTCTTTTTGTTGTTGGCATTTTTAACTCTTGCATTATATTCCAGGTTAAGTTGGAGTGAATGATTCCTCAAATAATGTGGTTTGTTTTAGGAAAGATGTGCTGTTACTTCACTAAACAATCTGACCATTTTCACCTCGCCACTCTTAAAGAGTTCCGTCAGACGCATCATATTTAGAACCTTTCGGAAGTTCCCCTAAAGAGTTCCGTCAAACGCATCATATTTAGAACCTTTTAGAAGTTCCCCTAAAGTGTTCCGTCAGACGCATCATATTTAGAACCTTTCAGAAGTTCCCCTAAAGAGTTCCGTCAGACGCATCATATTTAGAACCTTTTAGAAGTTCCCCTAAAGAGTTCCGTCAGACGTATCATATTTAGAACCTTTCGGAAGTTCCCCAAAAGAGTTCCGTCAGACGCATCATATTTAGAACCTTTCGGAAGTTCCCCTAAAGAGTTCCGTCAGACGCATCATATTTAGAACCTTTCGGAAGTTCCCCTAAAGAGTTCCGTCAGACGCATCATATTTAGAACCTTTTAGAAGTTCCCCTAAAGAGTTCTGTCAGACGCATCATATTTAGAACCTTTTGGAAGTTCCTCTAAAGAGTTCCGTCAAACGCATCATATTTAGAACCTTTTGGAAGTTCCTCTAAAGAGTTCCGTCAGACGCATCATATTTAGAACCTTTCGGAAGTTCCCCTAAAGAGTTCCGTCAGACGTATCATATTTAGAACCTTTCGGAAGTTCCCCAAAAGAGTTCCGTCAGACGCATCATATTTAGAACCTTTCGGAAGTTCCCCTAAAGAGTTCCGTCAGACGCATCATATTTAGAACCTTTCGGAAGTTCCCCTAAAGAGTTCCGTCAGACGCATCATATTTAGAACCTTTTAGAAGTTCCCCTAAAGAGTTCCGTCAAACGCATCATATTTAGAACCTTTTGGAAGTTCCTCTAAAGAGTTCCGTCAGACGCATCATATTTAGAACCTTTTAGAAGTTCCCCTAAAGAGTTCCGTCAGACGCATCATATTTAGAACCTTTTAGAAGTTCCCCCAAAGAGTTCCGTCAGACGCATCATATTTAGAACCTTTTAGAAGTTTCCATCATGGGATCATTTTGTGTTTAGTTTTAATTAACTAATATTGTTTTAATTTCAATTACATTTTATGAATTAAACACCTTTATCACTATAAAATCGAAATAACCCCTTTAACATGAAAGAATTATGCAATCATTTAAGACATTTCTCTTTATATTGAACCTTTTAGGCATAAAGGGTTCTTTAAAGTTGAGTGAAGAACCTTCAGTGACTGAACCTTTTTTTAATGTAACCGACACGAAAATCCCATAGACTTACATTGAAAGAGAGACTTGTCAAAACAACTATCCGATCGGCACCTTAAACCACCGGGGAATGTTTGGGGTTTTGCTATAAAATAAAACTATCCAAGGCATTTAAGAGGCCCGTCTTCTCGTGTTCCCATGAGGCTCTCAGACAGCAGCGTTCTCACACACCGATCCCTATAAACTCTCATTTAAACACACACTGTGTCAAAACAAGCTAATTAACCAAATCGCACTTTAAATCCGTACATGCTGTGGAGGCATTACGGTGTTTAAAGGCTGTTTCACAGGCCATTATTAGAAAGAGAAACGTCTACCGTGTGCAGCTTTCTCATGTGTACAAACAAACGAGCCATAATACGCTTTCAACTGTTCTAGTATTGATGTGAAAGCATGAAAACATGCTTTCACATCAAAACTACACCATGATTGTAAACTTCACATTGTCTCCTGGCTGCAGCGTTGACTTTACACAAATAATGCCGATATCAGACCAATATCTGAGCGGCGCTCGTGCTGTCAAGATTTGAATAATGTCCGTATGTTTCTCACTCTCACAGTTTCTCCGTCCCATAACACATGACATCATGTCCGCAGCTCCATCAATGTGCCTTTCAGTTCAGGTGAGCCGAGAGCAGAAACCTCCTGACGGGACATTCTGACAGGTGAATCACACACACACACACACTGATGCAACCTGCTCGCCGTTAAATAGGTCTTTCTTAGCTCTGAAAATAAACAGAACGCGGTTTGATGGATGGTGGGCGCATGTGTCGATGCCCTGTGCGTGTTTAATGAAGCGAGAGGTGCGCGTACGGAGATAGATGGAGACGAGGACCGCGGGGGCTTAGAGGACGCACAGGGGGGAACAACTTCATTTCAACTCCACGGGAACAGCGGCCCATAACAAATCAAGCAGATTTTGTAAAGAGCATCACATTTAGGCTATGTCTACATCAGGAAACATTTGAACACGGCCTTTCCGTTTCGACCCATCAAACAGGAAACGTTCTGGCAATGTTCCCTCAACGTTATGATCAACATGTTCTTCCAGTAATGTTAATAAGTGATCTGGTACTGCTCTTAACATGTTAGCAAAAACATCATTTATGGAAGTCTGAAACATGTTAGTTGGACGTTTGTCTAGCATACGTGTTTCAGAATGTTTAGAGAACATTTAGCTCTACGCTGATTTCATGCAGCCGCCATTTTGAAACGGCTCCGGTGGGAAGAAAACCGGAAGTGCCGCCTTTCATATCCTATATTGGATATCAACATCCAATAGTGTAAATCGCGGCAGCACCTTCAGGTTGGTAGTCCAAGGCATTGTTGTCTATCTGTCCTTCCCACCGGAGCCTCGCTTTCGATTTCAAAATGGCGGCTGCGTGAAATCAGCGTATGCCATTATGTTCCCAAATGATCAAAAGGAATATGTCCTTAACATTTGCATAACACAGGAAAATGTTGTTAAAACTTTTCGAAGTCTGGACGAAATTTCATCAGAAATGACGTTTTTATAATGGGAACATTCGTAGAACATATTTATGCTAGCTGGGGAAATGCTCTCTGTTTTCCAAAAGCTGCTTGTCGACACTGAAACCTCGTAAATCAACTTACCTCACACACGTAACCCCGCCCACAACATTTGAGGATGGGAAGTTCGGTCTGCACTTGATCCGTTGAGAAGCAAGTATTCCCGAACCAAAGCTGTTCGGACCAATCAAATTGCCAGGGCGGGCTTTATACGATGATGGACAGATGATAAACTACTGTAATCATCCACGTCACCAAAGAGAGCTTGGGTTGAATTTGTTTACAACAAAGATGGCCGCCGCTGGAGAATTGAGATGTGTAGATTCAGCCATCGCCTCTGTTATAGACAACACATTCTCACCCCAAGGCGTCACCTTTGACCATGCTTCAATATTTGACGTTTTAGGCGCCCTTTAGCGTCACTTACATGACGCGATCCTACGGCGTCATCTAACTGACGCTAAAGGAAAGCGTCAGTTAGAGGACGCGGTTAGGTTTAGGTGTCGGGTGGGGGTAGGGTACACGCGATCCTAGGGCGTCATCTAACAGACGCTAAAGGGCGCCTAAAGCGTCAGATATTGAAGCATGGTCAAATGGAGTGAGAATGGGCTGTTATAGAAGATGTAAACAGCGTATTCATTTTAAGTAGAGGAACAGAGAACCGCGATCAAGGCATTTGCCGATCGGAAAGATGTTTTTGCCATCCTTCTAACGGGATTGGGTCTATCCAATTAGTGCAGAAGCATTTTCTTTCATGGTTCGGTTGAAGTTTCAGTTTCAGACACACACTCTGACTAGAATCTGAGTATGATTCGAGCGTTTACAATCAAACTTTGTCTCGTTGATCGGATTATATACTGTAGGTCTACACAAACCCGAAGTTTCAATCGGATCGAGCTCAACTGACTGAGGTGTTTTCATGAAGGCTTTTCCGATTGAGCCATAAATCCGATTATAAAGATTATTTAAAGGGATAGTTCACCCCAAAATTTTAATTCTGTCCGTAATTACTCTCCCTCATGTGGTTCCAACCCCATAAGACTTTCGTTCATCTTCAGAAATCAAATTAAGGTATTTTTGATTAAATCTGAGAGTTGGATCACTCCTCCACAGGCTTCTAGGGGATCTTAGAAGATAAACTTAAGATAGAGCCACTGTAGTCACTTGGACTATTTTAACAATGTCTTTCATAACTTTTGGGCCGGCCAGTTTCAATCCCTTAAAGGGATACTCCACTTTTTTTGGAAACAGGCTTATTTTACCACTCCCCCAGAGTTAAACGGTTGAGTTTTACCGTTTTTAAATCCATTCAGCCAATTTTTTTTATATTTAGAAGAATATCAGTAACCAGACAGTTTCTGATCTCACTGACATCCATAGTAGGAAAAAAATATACTATGGAAGTCAATGAGACCAGAAACTGTCTGGTTACTGATATTCTTTATAAATATAAAAATAAATCGGCTGAATACATTCGAAAACGGTAAAACCCAACAGTTTAACTCTGGGGGGGGGGGGGGGGGGTAAAATGAGCCTATTTCCAAAAAAGTGGAGTATCCCTTTAAGAAGCCTATGGATCTAGCTCTCAGATTTAATCAAAAATATCTTAATATCTTTTACATTCGATAAAAACACACTGTTTTGTTTCTCCTCTTTTTTATTTTATTGGTCCTTAATGTGTACTAGAGCTCCAGAAATTGCACGATAACTGTAAAAAATAATCCACAGACCACGCAACTTCCTTTAAAAGAATGTAAATAAAGACTTAAAATCAACTAAAACTTGATCAGTGGGACACCAGAATAAGGACACTAGACATTTTAAATGACAAAACACAACAAAACTACTAAAAATAAAAAATAACTCAAAATATTAAGAAACATTTCATATAATATCAAGAACACTAACACAGGTGCAAAACTAAATATATTTTAAATGGACAGCGCACATTAATGGACGCTGAGATGCAAATTAGAGTCATTCAGCTCGACACATATATTCGAAATTATGCTTAAAAAAAACAACAGGAAAAATGTCTATAATCCAACACTTGCTAGAAATATTATGCCGAAGACAGTGGATTTGGCTATATCACGAGTGCTTTAACAGGGGTGAATTTAAAAGAAAAGTCACTTTTAGCACGACTGACCGACTCTGTTCTTTATCAACACATCAACTCAACTCTTTTGTCTATGCTGTATGTTAGTCAAGTGTCATCAAATTCAATAATTCCAGTGATGCTGCCTAATAAGGAAACAAATTTTCTCTAACTAACCTGTCTGTCACCAACAGAGTTTATAACAAGCCACTCCGGATTAAACGCAGAGTTTAATCTACGGCCTTATATTTGTAATCCCAGTCCAGGATCCACTATGTCAGCCTTCGTTTATTCAATTAGCGTTATTTATTTTCGCAGAGAAATTCCCCAGTAGCGCTCGCTTAGACAAACACACGCCGTAATTTCTCCGCGCTTGTTTTTCTAAGAAAATGATTAGCACCACACCGCCTTGTTTGTCGAGTGTGTTTACACAAGCCTGACGTGTTCTTTCTTTTCTAATGCATGCATATATACATCCAAATATATTATGCAGACGTGTAATATATACATTTATATATAATAATAAAGGTATTTATTTACATATGTGTTTCTCGGTGGGAGGCATAGCTTCGGAAAAACAGAAGCCGCTCTCTCTCTCTCTCTCTAAATAAGGCTCTTTATACAGGTACTTCTACTCTATAGTTTGTGTGAGTCTGGCCGGGCGCCTGTTGATGACATCATTAGTGTTGACTGCAGCGCGGATGAGTGATGACCACTGTCTGTACATGTGTGTGAGTGTGTTTTCTGCTCGGTAACAACGCCAGGGCTGTGCGAGTCGATGCGGTAATGAGGTTGTGGTTGCCACGCTGTTTTGAGCGCCTGTCACTTTGGTACGACCCAGATCTCTGTCACCTGCACATGCAAGCAGGTACACGGCCAGACGGACCGGCCCGTGTGTGTGTGTGTGTGTCGGGCCGGTGCTGAGCCAACGGTTGGCCCGTGAAAAGCCCCCCCAGCTGACTCTGGGTTCCCCCTTTCCACGGCGCAGACGCTCAGAAGACTCAGTTGGAGGGTGAAGACGGTCAGCACTTTCCATAAAGAAAGTACACTTCAGTACACTGTGACTTTCTTCATTAAGAAACAGAAATTACAGAAAAACACATTAACTATGTGCAGCTAACATGAAATATAGTATTTATGGTTGTCAACATCCAGAATGGACATCTTCTCAACCAATCAATGACAGTCAAATATATTTTTGGTAACAAACTAGCTTGTTTCTATTGACTGATACACTCACCTAAAGGATTATTAGGAACACCTGTTCAATTTCTCATTAATGCAATTATCTAATCAACCAATCACAAGGCAGTTGCTTCAATACATTTAGGGGTGTGGTCCTGGTCAAGACAATCTCCTGAACTCCAAACTGAATGTCAGAATGGGAAAGAAAGGCGATTTAAGAGCGTAATTTTGAGCGTGGCATGGTTGTTGGTGTCTGAGTATTTCACAATCTGCTCAGTTACTGGGATTTTCACGCACAACCATTTCTAGGGTTTACAAAGAATGGTGTGAAAAGGGGAAAACATCCATTGAGCGTCAGTCCTGTGGGCGAAAATGCCTCATTGATGCGAGAGGTCAGAAGAGAATGGGCCGACTGATTCAAGCTGATAGAAGAGCAACTTTGACTGAAATAACCACTCGTTACAACCGAGGTATTCAGCAAAGCATTTGTGAAGAAGACACAACACACACAACCTTGAGGCGGATGGGCTACAACAGCAGAAGACCCCACCGGGTACCACTCATCTCCACTACAAATAGGAAAAAGAGGCGACAATTTGCAAGAGCTCACCAAGACTGGAAAAATGTTGCCTGGTCTGATGAGTCTCGATTTCTGTTGAGACATTCAGATGGTAGAGTCGTAAACAGAATGAGAACATGGATCCATCATGCCTTGTTCCCACTGTGCAGGCTGGTGGTGGTGGTGTAATGGTGTGGGGGATGTTTTCTTGGCACACTTTAGGCCCCTTAGTGCCAATTGGGCATCGTTTAAATGCCACGGCCTACCTGAGCATTGTTTCTGACCATCTCCATCCCTTTATGGCCACCATGTCCCCATCCTCTGATGCTCACTTCCACCATGTCACAAAGCTCGAATCATTTCAAATTGGTTTCTTGAACATGCCAATGAGTTGACTGTACTAAAATGGCCGCCACAGTCACCAGATCTCAACCCAATAGAGCATCTTTGGGATGTGGTGGAACGGGAGCTTCATCCCACAAATCTCCATCAACTGCAAGATGCTATCCTATCAATATGGGCCAACATTTCTAAAGAATGCTTTCAGCACCTTGTTGAATCAATGCCACGTAGAAGTAAGGCAGATCTAAAGGTTATTAGTATGGAGTTCCTAATAATCCTTTAGGTGAGTGTATAGTCACAGTATATATAAATAATCAAATGAGATGCCAAGAAGTTGTTGTTTTTTTGGATTTTCAGACCAAGTTATTCATGTTCCCAATTACCCAGGTAATGTAGTGTCAACATAATTTGCATGCTATTGTAAGTGATTTTAGTATAATAGCATCTGCAAAGTCCACAATGTAAAAAAAGTTCAGTCGCTGCCTTACATTAAGTACGATCAAATTGGTCGTGCAAGTCATTTCAACTTAAATTATATCGAACTGACTTAAAATATTAAGTTGAATCTCATAACTTATATAAAATTGTTGATTAGTTGAAGTATTTAAAATACTCATAGTCATAACTTACTGATGATATATTTTTACAGCATTTTTACTTGTTGGCATGTGAAAGCAGAGCATTTTAAAACTATCGTTCGGATCCAGAAACGCACTTCTGGAGGAGAGAGAGTGAGAGGAGGTAGGGGAAAGGAGAAGAGGAGGACAGCACCTCTGTAAAGGGTTAACTGTAGACAGTAAGTGACTCCAGATGTGCTGTTATTATTAATACACCAGCCTGATGAATAGGAAGGTAAAATTTCAGGCGCCAGCCAGGGAGGCCCCGCACGCTCACCCTGCCACCCAGCCACTGCAAACCCACCTACCGGTCCCTCGCTCAGACTGACAGACGGATCCACACACACGCCACAGACAGAACCACGGACGCTTCAATCCGGGCTTTAATTACACTAAATGAGTCCTAATGTCTCTCGCAGTCCAGGACGGAGAGATCCGGATTTCAGACAAATTGCATTGTTCCAGCAATTTAAATTTATTGCACCATTTGCTATGCTAACAACAATTTAATTAGTTACACACACACAATCTAAGAGACAATGCAGCACAGAACAGAGGTTGTTTTTATATAAGGCTAATTATGACTAACCCTAGATCTAAAAAACAACATAAAACATTGTTTAACGATAATAATACATTTTTAATTTTTTTCAAGTTCCTCATCGAAGGGAGGCTTTTCCTAGCGACACTAGGGTTTGATTTCCAGGGAATATATGAATGGATATTTTGGGTAAAAGCTTCTGCCATACTCATAAATATCTAATTCCTGAGCCGAAACTCTAGAGGGCGCAGGCTGATCGGCCTTTTACATGCAATCTGCAAGCAACCACATCATTACCGTTAGTGATGGGAAGTCCAGTTCGTTTACGGACAGTTGGTTCAAAAAAGAAAAAAAAAACGGTTCACCATTTCTTTACGTCCTCATGTAATGATGTCAACTCTATCATACCAGTGGACTCAAACACATTCAAATAAAGTCATTTCCTAATTATAACTTAAGTTAAATGATAATAACAATCATCACCATCATCACCACCATCTTGGGTTTCTAACATTTATGTTTTGCAACTAAAGCATAAAATACAGGCACTGATGTGCAAACGTGGATGTTTTACAGGTCAGACTGATCTCATGAAGTAGCGTGTGTATGACACGCCAATTCGTATTTGCATTTTTGGCGTGCTATCAAGACGCATATTCGCTTTTCAGCGTGTTTATGAACGCCGTTGACTTAATGTTATTACTGTATATATAAAGATATGACTTACCTCATTTTGCTTCGTTTCGCGCGGACATTTGACGGCGTGTACAGAGACGCGGAATCACTCGGACGTTAATGGCGTAGACATACACGTGGATACACGCGGATAGCTCAAAATGCGTAGAGATAACACGCCACTTGACTCGAAAGTGGCGTGTATGTTTACGCAAAAGTCATGTTGTCATGTTGAGGTTCATGTTTTATCTGTTATTAAAAAAAACGTACATTTTGAAAAAAATCCGTCCCTTTATTTAAGTCCTCGGTCAACCTGTGCTCATAGCATCAGCACAGCATCAGTTTTCCGAAAGAAACAGGTGCGATCACGCATGCTCAAAATCTCCAGCTCATCGGTTCTCAAACGAGTCCGAAACAACCGAAAACTGATGCAACCAATTCTTGGCGAAAAACGAATTTAAAAATATCGAAAATTAATTGAAAATAATAATGCAAATTATAATAGTATGTCAATGATACCAAAGTGGACTGCTATTTGCGCAAATGCTAAAGTCTGTTATAGCGCCCCCTAGCAGCGATGCTGGGAATGCAATGCATACTTTCACAAAGGTTTGTGTTTAAGTACTTGCAGTAAGTAGGTTTCGTGCTGAATATAAAACAATGAATGAGCTTCAAGCTTCCCGTCTCCTCCGGGGCGTCTCTGAGCTGCAGTGTGTGTGTGTGTGTGGGTGTTTGGTTTGGGGTCTGGTAATTGAGCAAGACCACAATAACAAAGTAGCGCATGTTTGATAAGGGTCAAGTTCCTAGAAAACAGAGGTTCTCTCTTTCACTCGCTCTCTCTCCCTGTCTGTGTCTCTCTGTCTGCAGACACACATTACCATATAAAGAGAAGCAGAAGAGGACAGTTTACTGAGTGTGTGTGTGTGTGTGTGTGTGGTGGTCCACAGGAGTGCAGGGGTACCGGGGGACATAATTCAAAAACGCCTCCTCTGAGAAGACAAGAAGTATATAGAATGAAAAATCCAATGCAGGAAAAAAAAGAGGGATAAATCACAAAAAGATCACTTCATATCTTCTTCGAGAGTGCATTGCAAATGGAGACAGAGAAGTAAAAGGCTTACTTTATCTCCTCTAGAGTTTTTGAAGAGATCTCAACAGTGTCTCAAACTATGCTCAGATTCGCCAAGATACCAACGTGACATAAGAAATAAATAAATAATCGTAAGTCTCCATTCTAGGGGAAACAATTGCAATATTACATCAATCTCGTGTGATTTTACAGTACTTACACAAGCTGAATTGTCTTTCTACAGTATAAATATTTACATTGACTTTAACTTGCTGTGGAATGTACAAAATACTCCATTACCTAAAAAATAAATAATAAAACAATTCAACTAGGTAAAAAATAAGAAAAATCCCAATTTCCCAATAATCCCAATAATCAGATTAAATGGGACGCAGTTTGCTGAAATCTCCTGCTTGTACTCACAAAAAGATGAAAAAATCCAACGTGTTTTTAAAGAGATCTCAACAATGTCTCAGACTGTGCCCAGATTTTCCAAGATAACAAAATCTATAGTCAGAGATCTCAATATGAACTTCCGAAACGTTTCTCATCAAATGATCTGAGCTGCTCGCCACATTCCTTCTACAACTGTATACTCTTATGATGACTACCGATTCATTTGTGTCTATTTTATTTCTCCTGAGGCAAAACATATGAAACAGAATGGATCCTTAAAGTGCCCCTATTATGCTTTTTTAGATATTATCTTTCATGGCTTGTGTAATAACTGTTTGTAAAATGTAAAACATGGTTCCTCAAATCCAGTCCTGGAGGGCCACTGCCCAGATCCAACCCTAATCAAACACACCTGAACAAGCGAGTCAAGGTCTTCAGAGTTTCTAGACATATACAGGTAGGAGAGTTCGATCATGGTTCGCGCTAAACTGCAGGGCAGTGGCCCTCCGGGGTCTGCATTTGAGGAACCCTGGTGTAAAAGTTTTAAAGATCAAAGTGCACGACAAATAAAGTTATTGTCCCCCTAAAAGAAAGAATTAAATCTGAATTGCTGAAAGAAGTCATCAGTAATTCCAGTCGTACTTCCGGTTTACCTATGTAACAATGTAAGAAATTTGCATAATGCCAGCCAGTGGTTTTCATTGGCAGCCTGTGAACAACATCTACTTTGAGCCTCAAACACTGTAGTTGCTGTGAAGACAAGAGTTTGGTTTGTGTTGTTCATGTTGAGAAGACGCTGTTTTCTGCTCTGCAAAAGCAAACCCACTTTGATGCATTTTCATTGACCAATCAGAGCAGAGTAGACCAGTCAAAGACTGAGCCATTTGACCAATCAGAGCAGAGTAGACCAATCATAACAGACTGAGCCATCTGACCAATCAGAGCAGAGTAGACCAATCACAACAGACTGAGCCATCTGACCAATCAGAGCAGAGTAGATCAATCACAACAGCTTGGGCCATCTGACCAATCAGAGCAGAGTAGACCAATCACAACAGACTGGGTCATCTGACCAATCAGAGCAGAGTAGACCAATCAAAGACTGAGCCATCTGACCAATCAGAGCAGAGTAGACCAATCACAACAGACTGAGTCATCTGACCAATCAGAGCAGAGTAGACCAATCACAACAGACTGGGCCATCTGGCCAATCAGAGCAGAGTAGACCAATCACAACAGACTGGATCATCTGACCAATCAGAGCAGAGTAGACCAATCACAACAGACTGGGTCATCTGACCAATCAGAGCAGAGTAGACCAATCACAACAGACTGAGTCATCTGACCAATCAGAGCAGAGTAGACCAATCACAACAGACTGGGTCATCTGACCAATCAGAGCAGAGTAGACCAATCACAACAGACTGGATCATCTGACCAATCAGAGCAGAGTAGACCAATCTCAACAGACTGAGCCATCTGACCAATCAGAGCAGAGTAGACCAATCACAACAGACTGAGTCATCTGACCAATCAGAGCAGAGTAGACCAATCAGAGCAGAGTAGACCAATCACAACAGACTGAGCCATCTGACCAATCAGAGCAGAGTAGACCAATCACAACAGACTGGGTCATCTGACCAATCAGAGCAGAGTAGACCAATCAAAGACTGAGCCATCTGACCAATCAGAGCAGAGTAGACCAATCACAACAGACTGAGCCATATGACCAATCAGAGCAGAGTAGACCAATCACAACAGACTGAGCCATATGACCAATCAGAGCAGAGTAGACCAATCACAACAGACTGAGCCATATGACCAATCAGAGCAGAGTAGACCAATCACAACAGACTGAGCCATATGACCAATCAGAGCAGAGTAGACCAATCACAACAGACTGAGCCATATGACCAATCAGAGCAGAGTAGACCAATCACAACAGACTGAGCCATATGACCAATCAGAGCAGAGTAGACCAATCACAACAGACTGAGCCATATGACCAATCAGAGCAGAGTAGACCAATCACAACAGACTGAGCCATATGACCAATCAGAGCAGAGTAGACCAATCACAACAGACTGAGCCATATGACCAATCAGAGCAGAGTAGACCAATCACAACAGACTGAGCCATATGACCAATCAGAGCAGAGTAGACCAATCACAACAGACTGAGCCATATGACCAATCAGAGCAGAGTAGACCAATCACAACAGACTGAGCCATATGACCAATCAGAGCAGAGTAGACCAATCACAACAGACTGAGCCATATGACCAATCAGAGCAGAGTAGACCAATCACAACAGACTGAGCCATATGACCAATCAGAGCAAAGTAGACCAATCAAAGACTGAGCCATCTGACTTGAGCTGAATAATGACAGCTGAATTAATTTTCAGAATTTGAATCCGTCTCACATACAGTACGATAAAGTTTGCAAATCTGTGATTTTCCTGTTCATCACTGTAAAGCTGCTTTGAAACAATCTGTATATAAAGCCCATAGAATTAAAGAGGACTTGCTAATTTCCTCTGAGTACACTCTTCGGAACAAGCTTCAGTGGGGTTCTATATAGAACACTATCGGGTTCTGGACTAAAGTTTACAGAACACATCATACAAAAAAGGTTCTATATAAGGAAGTATCCCAAATGATTGTTTAATACTTTCATGTTTAACATGTTATTTAAATGTTTTCTACTAATAAAGTATGTAATTAAAAATGAATCCAAATAAAACTAATTTACTAAAAATGAATCCATAAAATGATCCTATGATGGAACCCCTAAAAGGTTCAATATATGATGCGCCTTTATGGATTTAAGAAGAGTGTATGAACAGAAGTGAATGATGGAGAAGAGCGAACAGAGAGCGAGTGTGAGGGTGACGTGTGGAAATCCCTCAGGATCGCTGGTGCCTGGCTGGCCGTAGGAGCGCTTGATCCCACCGTCAGGAGCGGGACGTCCCTCTCAGGTTGCTTCCCTCCCCCTTAAAACACACACAAACACACAGTGAGTCCTGCGGGAGTTCCCAGCGAGCCTCAGTGTCGCTGTCCGACACACACACACAGCCGCATGGGGCCCAATATCTCCACATGACAACCTGAGGAATGCCTCTCTCTCTCTCTCTCTCGGTCCCGTTGTGTGTTTGCAGTTCAGGGATACCAGACAAATTATGCTTAATGGCCGCCGCTGTTGCGCTCGGGGAACGACGGCTTTGGTGCCACTGCCAAAAGTGCTAAACGCAAACCACAGCGAGGACACACACGAGAGGAGAGAACATAAATGAGGAGAAAAATGCATATGAATGCAGGAATTCTCATCAGGAGACTCTGTTACTGAGCGCTTTATTTAAGCATCAGCTTTCTGCTAAAATGCCATGCGAGAAAAAGAAAAAGACATAGGTGTCATTGAGTAAGAGTATAGAGCTATAAGTTGAATGTGAAATGTGAGATATCTGTTTTTTCCCCTCAGAAAAGTCTCAGTTTAACCTCCATTAAATCTAATTGATTAAAGTAAACAAATGTGATGTTAAAGATATCTTTTCTGATTTTTCTAATTTTCTGTGCCAATGCGTCAAATTACTCAATTACCTAAACAAATAAATAATAATTATTCCAGTGGAAGCTACTATGTTATCTTACTATGTTGAGCTGCTTTAACTACAACAGCAGCTTCACTTATTATGCATTATGCATTTTTTCCAGACATGTGAAGAATGCAAACTGATCACCAAAGGCAATTTCTTTGGAGACAAACAGCAATTATGCACGCATTATACTAGAACGGGTCAATTATAGATCATAAACAGTGGTTTACTTCTTCAGAATAGTCTAGATTAGTTTAATAACAGTTGCAAACCATATCAATCGAACGCCAGACCACAGCTTTCAGTTTAAAAAATAAAATAAAAAAATTTGCAATTTCTGTGGAAGTTTCAACTACACAACTATAAATAAATATATATAAATAATAATAAAAAATAAAATAAAAAATAAATAAAATAAAAAATATGCAATTTCTATGGAAGTTTCAAAAAAATTAAAATAAATATATTTATATATTTTATATATAAATATAAATAAATATAATGCCAAAATATAATAAAATAAAATAATATGTGAAAGGTTCAAAAAAGAAAAATGAAATAAAATAAATAAAACAATATAATAAATACAATTTCTGTGGAAGGTTCAACTACTCAACTATCAAAATAAAATGAAATATTAACATAAGTGTTTTTAAACAAATAAAATAAAAATAAAAATCTGTGGAAGGTTCAACTACTCAATTACCTAAAAATAAAATAAATAAATAAAATAAAATAAAACGAAAAGAGAAAAGAAATACAATTTATGTGGAAGGTTCAACTATACAATTACCAAAATATAATAAAATAAAATAATCTGTGAAAGGTTCAACCACTCTACCTAAAAAAAAGAAAAATAAAATAAAATAAATAAAATAATATAATAAATTCAATTTCTGTGGATAGTTAAACTACTCAACTATCAAAATAAAATTAAATATTAAAATATGTGTTTTTAAATAAATAAAATAAAAATAAAAATCTGTGGAAGGTTCAACTACTCAATTACCTAAAAAATAAAATAAATTAATAAAACAAAATAAAACAAAAAGAGAAAAGAAATACAATTTATGTGGAAGGTTCAACTATACAATTACCAAAATATAATAAAATAAAATAAAATAATCAGTGAAAGGTTCAACTACTCTACCTAAAAAAAAAGAAAAATAAAATAAATAAAATAATATAATAAATACAATTTCTGTGGATAGTTAAACTACTCAACTATCAAAATAAAATTAAATATTAAAATATGTGTTTTTAAATAAATAAATAAATAAAATAAAAATAAAAATCTGTGGAAGGTTCAACTACTCAATTACCTAAAATAAATAAAAAATAAATAAAAATAAAATAAAACAAAAAGAGAAAAGAAATACAATTTCTATGGGAGGTTCAACTATACAATTACCAAAATATAATAATAATAAAATAATCTGTGAAAGGTTCAACTACTCTACCTAAAAAAAAGAAAAATAAAATAAAATAAATAAAACAATATAATAAATACAATTTCTGTGAAAGGTTCAAATACTCAACTATGAAAATAAATTGAAATATTAAAATAAGTGTTTTTAAATAAATAAAATAAAAATAAAAATCTGTGGAAGGTTCAACTACTCAATTACCTAAATAAATAAAATAAAACAAAACAAAGAAGAAAATATGCAATTTCTGTGTAAGATTTATTACCAAAATAAAATAAACAAATAAAATACATAGATAAAATTGTGTGGATAATTCAAACTACCCAACTGCATAAAATAAAATAAAAAACGTTATACTATAACTGGCCAATAATCCGTAATAAACAGTGCTTCACTTCTGCAAGATAGACATCAACACACACCAAACCCCAGCTCATCGCCTTCAACTGGCAGACTTTGCCACCAAGTGTGCACTAAAACTCTCCGAAGGTAAAACTGAACCCTAAAGTCCCTTCAAACGGCCCATCTTGGTCCCGGCGTCACTCCTGGGTCTAAAAGCAGAGGGATGAGGAGAAGAGAGACTGCAGTCCCAGAGGAGATCTCCTCTGCTGTCAGCACGGTATGCGCTGCAACCTGAACTCCCTCAGCAATGACGCCTCTGAAATATCCAGCCAACGCTTCGGGATGCTTGGTGCCACGGGACGACCCTGCGTTTGACCTGCTCCTTCTCAGGCCCATTTGCTTTAACAGAGGGATGAGACAGGAAGACAAATGACTCCGGCGCAACCTTGAAAGTTTACCTCCGCCAGATCTACAACTCTGAGACTCAAGGACAAAACACTTACGCCTAAAATCACCACTAACACTGCAAGACTAAATGCTTTCATATTAGAATTTCAACTCTTATCTCGTTGAAATTTCGATTAACAAACGGTTTGTTTTTTTTTACAAACGTTGTTATCTTGGCTATAATTCTGGATGCTTATTTATTTATACACTTAAAAAGTACATGCACCATTAAAACACAATGTTACGAGCGAGCGAGCTGCCTGTGGCAAGATGGCCGCCAGGTGCTGACATCGACCTTCTCTATCCCCTCAGACTCGCTGTTTCGCAGATTCGGTGTTAGATTCGGTGGTTACACGTACAGAGGTGAAATTATAAACAATAAATAATTTAACTGATTTTTTTTCTTCAAACATTTTCATCTCAAAATTTTGATCTGTTCTTCGTCTTCATATAAACGTGTTTATGATATGAGCTCGCTCGGTCCTGCTGGTGCTCCCCATGCAGCTTTAAGCTCAGCGAGATGCGTTCAGAGACGCCGGGCTTCAGATCTAAGATCAAGCTGCTGGGTTATTAATGAAAAACAGGGTGACGGGTGTTCGTGCCCATACAGGAGCCTTAGCACTGATCTCAGAACAGAACGTTTACCCCCTAAATAAATATAATCAGATGTTATGAAACATGCATATGGAAAGAATAGGACACCATCAGCTTCGTAGACTCACTGTAATATAAATGCTGTCTGACTCTAAAGACTAAAGGACGTCATGTGCTATTACTTTACTGCAGGGTTTGTTGAGAAGCAGCATTCCTAAAAAAATTATGTAGCCTCAAATATATATAGAAGACTTGGAATATAGCACACAATTCATATAGACAATAAATCAGACGTTTACCTCTTAAGTAAGGCTATAAGTAAATAGGATAAGTAAATGAGCAAACTATTCCTTTAAAAAAGGACAGAATTCAATTTAAACGTAATAACTAAATGAAAAATCAAATGACTGTGGCCACTTTTCTATGGAAGCTTGTTCCCGCCACAGAATAAAACATTCCTTAGGAAAGATAATTGCGACTTTTAATCTCAACTCTTGCAATTTTATAGCAACACCATAGCAACCACCCTGAACACCCTAGCAACAGCCTAGCAACCACCCAGAATACCCTAGCAACCGCCTAACAACACCATAGAAACCACCCAGAACACCCTAGCAACCGCCTAGCAACCACCTTTACACATGAATTTGCCATATAACAGCACCAGAACATCGTACAGACATGGTTGTTTGACTTTTAAAAAAAATTTCAACATGAAATTGCGAGATACAAAGCTAGAATTTCATTTTATAAAGTTGCAATTGCATGATATAAAGTTGCTGTTATATAAAGTCAGAATTTAGATATAAACTCACAATTGCAAGATATAAATTCTCAATTCTGACTTTATAAAGTCGCAATGGTTTTTATGCACGCATAAGTTCCGCATTTGACACAAGAAAACCGAGGAAAACGGCATTATGGCAGAGTCTTCAAAATTTCAACAAGACATCATGACTTTTGCGTAAACATACACGCCACCTTCGAGTCAAGTTACGCATTTTGAGCTATCCGCGTGTATGCGTGTATGTCTACGCCATTAACGTCCAAGTGATTCTGTACACGCCGTCAAATGTCCGCGCGAAACGAAGCAAAAAATGTACATCTACATCTGGGGAGCGATCTTTTTTTTCCTAGGATGGTAAGGGAACAGTCATAAATGCCATTAACCCCAGTGACGGTTAGGTTTAGGGACGGGGTTGAGGTAAGTCATATGTTTATATATACAGTAATAACGTTAAGTCAACGGCGTTCATAAACACGCTGAAAAGCGATTATGCATCTTGATAGCACGCCAAAAATGGAAATACGAATTTGCGTGTCATTCACACGCTACTTCATGAGATCAGTCTGAAAATGTACTGTCCTCCCGTCTTTGAAACGAAACGTACATATGTTTAGATGTAATTTTATATATAGTTATGTTTATTTAATATAATTTTAAAAAGAAGCATAAACACAACGAGGGGTGTCTGTTTTATCTGTTTTTGTAACTAATGTTTCTTTAGTATAACCATGGAGTATAAAATTCAATATAAATTCTCAGTATTGCATTGGACTCTACGATTGGCGGAAGTTATCGAGCATCCTTACACCTTCACCGTAAATACCGCCGTGCATAGAGCCTATTGCGTGTTATAAAGTCAGAATTGTGAGTTTATATCCAAATTCTGACGTTATATATCACGCAATTGCAACTTTATATCATACAAATCTGATGTAAACATTTTTAGAAAAAAGTCGCAATTACCGTTTTTATTTTTTTTATTCTGTGGTGCAAACAAGCTTCCATACTTTTCTGCATGAAACACTTTAAATGAAACATTTAGCCAAGAATGTAAACTGCGCAATTATTTATTCACTCTCAAGTTGTTGTTTTTTTTCCAAACCAGGCGCATTTTAAAAATATTGTCCGGCATAGCTACGTCCCTTATCGACCAAATATATTGCAATATATTTATCGGCCACTAGTATGCATCCCACAACGAAAGTCTTGCTGCAAACTATGTAGCCTATGTTAAATGATGTGGCCGAACTATTGTTCTGAAGTCTAAGTGTGCGTGAAACTCTCGTTCAGTCGTCTGCTAATAAAACGGGCTCTGTTTCCACCTCCTCATTCTCCTTTTCAAATCAGCAGCGTCCTTCGCCCTCGGTGCTCACTCACTACAGGCTTTGATTTATAAAGGGCAGACAACAGACTTTATGAGAGATTGAATTTTCCAGTCATAATCCTTCTGTACAATCCACCGACTGTATTCCAGAAATCACACACACACACACACGCATCTGTTTTAGCGCTCACCCTGCCAGCTTTGACTGACAGAGCCGTTGGTACCAGGGAAACCCATCAAACTTTATTCTGAAGAAACGGTTTCTCTGATCCAGGCGGGGGACTATGAAAATGCTTGCGGTGAGGAGGAGAGACTTCTGCTTAAAATATCACCGCTCTCAAACGGAGGCCTCAAAATCAACCAACAAATGGAGAGTTGCTGAAAATACCAGCACAGGTCATGGAGAGGAACGCTTCGGGCACCGAACACGCGATTGACGGGACCACGAGCGGACCACCCAAACGCTGACGGGTCTCTGAGGTGTGAAGAGCAGCCGTCGCTGACAGATTCAACAGTAACACACACCTTTACCTCACGGCCCGTCCCTCAATAACACCTCATCGTCAGGGGTAGAGTGAACTTTTGAGCATCTGTCAGTGAAGAGTGATATGACAAAACTGACCGGCGCTGAATACATCTTATTGGCTTGAAATGTGTTAAAATCTGTCATTATTATTATTATAAAATTGATTATAATTAGAACTAATATTATTACAGTGTGACTTAACTGTGTAATATTGCAGTTCCTTATTAAGTTACCAGCCAAAATAAATGTTACCTAGCCAAAGACAATTTTTACTCACATTTCATGCATTCATCTTGGAACTTTTTGGAACTGTCTTGGTTGAATGGATGGATGGACGGACAGATAAATGGACAGATGGATGGATGGATGGACGATGGATGGATGGATGGATGGATGGATGGACGGACGGATGGACGGATGGATGGACGGACGGACGGATGGATGGATGGATGGACGGATGGATGGATGGATGGATGGACGGACGGATGGACGGACGGATGGACCGACGGATGGACGGACGGATGGATGGACGGACGGACGGACGGATGGATGGATGGATGGACGGACAGATAGACAGATGAATGGACAGATGGACGGATAGATGGATGGATGGATGGACGGACGGACGGACGGACGGACGGACGGACGGACGGATGGATGGACGGATGGACGGATGGATGGATGGACGGACGGACGGATGGATGAACGGACGGATGGATGGACGGATGGATGGATGGACAGATGGACAGATGGATGGATGGATAGATGGATGGATGGACAGATGGATGGATGGACGGTTGGATGGACAGATGGATAGATAAAAATTTAAATAGATAGATGGATGGATGATGCATGGATGGATGGATAGATAGATGGATGGACGGATGGACGGACGGATGGACGGACGGACGGATGGACAGATGGATGGATGGATGGACGGACGGACGGATGGACAGATGGATAGATAAAAATTAAAATAGATAGATGGATGGATGGATGGATGGACGGATGGATGGATGGATGGACGGATGGACGGATGGACGGATGGACGGACGGACGGATGGACAAATGGATGGATGGACAAATGGATGGATGGATGGACGGTTGGATGGACAGATGGATAGATAAAAATTAAAATAGACAGATGGATGGATGATGCACGGATGGATGGATGGATGGATGGATGGACAGATAGACGGACGGATGGATAGAAGGATAGATGGATGATGGATAGATAGCTGGATAGATAGATGGATGGATAAACAGAGAGACAGACAGACATATGGATAGATGGATAGACAGACAGACAGACAGACGGATGGATGGATAGATAGATGGACAGACAGATGGATAGATAGATGGATGGATGGACGGACGGACGGACGAACAGATAGATAGATGGATGGACGGCTGGATGGATAGACAGACAGACATACAGATAGATGATAGATAGATGGACAGACAGATGGATAGTTGATGGATGGATGAATAGACGGATGGATGGATGGATGGATGGATAGATGGATGGATGGATGGAGAGATACATGGATGGATGATAGAAGGATAGATGGATGGATAAACAGATAGACAGACAGACATTCGGATAGATGATAGATTGATAGACAGACAGACTGATAGATGGATGGATAGATGGATGGATGGATGATAAATAGATGGATGGATGATAAATAGATGGATAGATGGATGGATGGATGATAAATAGATGGATGGATGGCTATGGATGATAAATGAATAGATGGATGGATGGATGGCTAGATGGATGATAAATGAATAGATGGATGGATCTATGGATAGATAGGTAGATGGATGGATGGATAAACAAAGACAGACATACGGAAAGATAGATGGACAGACGGATGGACGGATATTGGATAGATAGACATAAGGATATATGGATGGATAAAAATTCAAATTGAGATCCTCTTCCAATGTTTCTCAAATCTAAATTTGATTGGTATTGTAGAATCTGAGCACAATTCAAAACATTTGAAAAATGAGACTCGTGAAATTACCAGGCTCTTTTACTTCAGGGGGAAATCTGAGAAGCAGGAGACCTTAATCTCCACTTAATAGCAGCACATTATTCAGCTTTTCAACAGAAGTTAGCAAACATGACCCAGGTTACCTCAGCGAGGAGACACTAAACCTCAGGTCACTGTACTGTAAGTCACCATCATCACTAACCCATAAAAACATTCGAACATTTGAGCTGACATGCCAACAGCCAGCGCAGCCACCGTCTCTGAGCCCGTCCCAAAGCAAACACCCACAGACACGCGCTCGGCCCTCCGAAAACACCCGCAGACAGCCACACACACAGCATATGCATATTCAATAAACACACACGCAGACTGTGACCGTCCTATAAACTCCCCTTCTGTCATACACACACACTATACGGCCGTTTTATAAACACGCTGAATATTCTCACTGCCGTAAAGCCACACGGACGGCTGGAGGTCTGGACTCGACCGCAAGTGTGAACATAGATTTGATCTCTGGCCCTTACATAAACCCTCACATGACCACAGACCCAACCTGCCCTTCGCAGACACAAACCCAAGCACTGAATAAACACACACACACAGACTCAAAGGCCTAGACAGTGGACGCTAAGCCTTCTCAGAGCCAGAGAGAGAGATATCTGGGTAACGTTTAAGTCTTTAAAGGCTCCGGCTCCAGCATCTCGAGTCTGTGTCGTGGCTTAATCTACTGTAAACACGGACTGCTCACTCCTGAAGTGACGACACAAAGGCTAAAGTGACGTTTTCTACTGGTTTAATGTCATAAAACGGCATCTGATGTTCCTCTTTCTTATCTCGGATTTCATGGAGATCTCAGTTATTCCACCGTCACTGTAGACTCACTGAGGTCAAATCTTGTTAAAATGAATTAATGCACTGTGAACTAACATGGACAGATAGATGGATGTAATCTTTGCTAAAGGAGTAGTTCATTTTAAAAAAAACTTTTGCTGATAATTTACTCACCCGCATGTCATCCAAGATGTCCATGTCTTTCTTTCTTCAGTCGAAAAGAAATTAAGGTTTTTGATGAAAACATTCCAGGATTTTCTCCATATAATGGACTTCAATGGGAACCAAACGGTTCAAGGTTCAAAAGACACTTTCAGTGCAAACTGCTCAAAGGGCTTTAAACGATTCCAGATGATGAATAGGGGTCTTATAGGACCCTGACTCGAAAAAAGAATTCGTTCATTTTGATGAACAAGTTCGAACAGGAGAGTCACGAACGCGTGATATAATATTTTTTATCACCTTTTTTATTATATCACATATTTTAGTAGTTATCATAAATTAGGTATCATTTGAAAGCTTATAGAATCAGAATTCATCCTGTGAAAACCGTTTTATAATTGAATGTTGCGTTACCATAGAAACGGTACTTATTTTACCAGGCTCCTCCCCTTTTGGGTATCATCATTATATTTCATAATTTATTGATCAAAACTTTTTCTAATCTTGACAAAACACATATTGTCAGAAAGGTCTGAGTCTCAAGGTTCCAAATTTTGTGACAAAATTGATATTTGGACAGAAATGTATTAATTTGTTAAGGCAGAATGTACACAACTAAATTCAATGTAATTCAATGGCACCCGGTGGCTATTTTTGGTACTACGCCTAAACAAAATCTCATGGGAACTTCAATTTTTGTGATATCAACTTCAAATTTGGAACATAACTTGGTTAGATTTATGGCTTTGATTTTATAGTAATTTTATAGTAAAAAATATTTTGTAAAATATATATTTTAAATAAAATAAAAAATATATAGTATATAGTATAGATTTACTGTGAATTAAAACTTCCATAACTTTTTCATACTTTCATTTTTTGAACTGTTTTCACTTCAGCAATAATCTGCTGAGTGTTTTCTTTAAAACAAGACCAAACTTGGGTATATATTCCAAAGCATTCTTGAATAACAACCATTTAAGTGTGAATAGAGCATTTAACCCCCATTCTCAAAAAGGGGGGGTGACAGTTAAGGGGTTAAATGAGCGATCGTTTCGCTTGATAAGACCCTTATTCATCGTCTGGTGTCGTTTAAAGCCCTTTGAAGCTGCACTGAAATTGTCTTTTGGACCTTGAACCGTTTGGTTCCCATTGAAGTCCATTATATGGAGAAAAACCTGAAATGTTTTCATCAAAAACCTTAATTTATTTTCGACTGAAGAAAAAAAGAAAAGACATGGACATCTTGGATGACATGTGGGTGAGTAAATTATCAGCAAAAGTTTTTTTTTTTGTTTTTTTTTTAAAGTGAACGACTCCTATAACGTTAGTTTCCATTAATTCAACTAACGTTAACTAAAGAACCTCATTAATTATATAATAATAACAGATGGGATTAAATTTAATAATTAAATTCAATTAAATAATTACAAAATAAAATTAATAAATTAAATTAAAATTATAATAAATAAATAAATTAATTACATTAAGACTTCGGTATCTTGGCAAATCTGGGCCAAGTTGGAAACATTTGACATGATACCCTGGGGTCTCTTGTAAGCAAAAGTATCCATTCAACAACCTTTTTATTTCCTACATCGCACAAACATTCAGATTTTCTTTTTAAAAGAAGTTTGTAAACATTACCCAATCTACTCGCTGAAGCTCTGCAAATGTATGGGTTTCAGATTCTCAGTCTGGGTCTACTCAGTAAAGCTAGGAAATCTCTCTTTCTCTGTCTTTCGTTCGAGGCCAAGGCTACCAGTCATTCATCCTGTCTGTCCCTTAAATATGTCGTGTGGCGTATTAGTGGCAGAGACAATGGACTCAATCAGTCTGAATTCCACGGTGCGCTGCTATTTTCCAAAGGAAACAAATTTATCTGAACACACGGCACATGTCACATATCAGAGCTGCTTCACTCGCAGGCCTTTCCAATCTGCATCTGCTGCCAGGCCCTTTCAGCGCTCGTTATATGATGAAAACCATGAAGGCAAGATATTTCTGAACTTCTTTATGCTTTTTCTCTCCAATAAAAAACCCTGTTTGTAATACTATGATACAAAACAGTTGCTTTATGCTTTGAAGTCAACATGAAATCAAAACGGACCCCAATTACCTTCTTAATACACATTCCAACTGTGCTAAAATATATTTTGTAATATGATATCTAATATAACGTGTGTTCTGTTTTAGTTTAGTTTCGTTGCGTGTCATAGTTTTGGTTCTGTTTTCCCTGTTCTGGTTTGCCTGTGTACGTCCACATCAATTCGGATACATTTGAAAACGGGGTTTTCGTTTAAAAACGCTCTAGCGTCCACACTAGCGTTTTCAGGCGTTTTCTGACGTTTCAGTGTGGATGAGAAACTTCTAAATTCACTTTACTACGCATGCGTGAACCTTCACAAAAGCTCACTGAGATGATACAGATGGGAAAGTAAATCATAATTTTATCGCACAATAACAAGATAATTTTATTTAGCAAAAATATCTCACCATCACTAATGCGTCCAGGTCGCATTCAGTCACCATATGTTTGGTCTAAAACGCAACTGCTCTCCTGTTTTGCTGCAGGACAGCAAATGTAACTTAAGTACTATCCGTCATCTTTGCAGTACTGTGCTGTGAAGAATAGGACATATTAAGTAGAGCCAGACCGATATATCGGCAGGCCGATATTATCGGCCGATATTAGGCATTTTCCAAACTATCGGTATCGGCAGTTATAATGGCCGATAAATGAATATTTCAAAAATAAAATAAAAACGGACAAAACACGCTTGAACGATGTCATGAGTGTTGGAGTTGTATAGTTTGTCCACCAGAGGGCACTCTACACCGTTCCTGTTGGCAACACTCGTTGAGTTGATCACGATACATACATTGCTTAAATAACAATTAAAAGAACATCCCCATCAGTTCTCTTAACTCAAATAAGCATGACAAAATTTGTGACTATCATGTCCAGTTTCAAATCAATAAATAAAATATCGGCCGATATATCGGAATATCGGATTTTAAAACCCACAAATATTTGTATCGGTATCGGCCTTCAAAATCCTTTATCGGTCGGGCTCTAATATTAAGTAACTATTTTAGCAATAGTGTAAAAAATGAATAACACATAACAGGCGCAATACCGATAAACATGGATATCTATTGGTACTACATGGATCACATGACTAAACTTACGTCATCGTTTTGAAATTCCTCCGGTTTCACTGTCCACACTACAACGCGAAAACGGCGTTTTCAAATTTATCCACTTTGGAAAGCGTTTTCCAAACGATACGTTTTTGTTGACTTAAAACGCCGTCTCAGTGTGGACGGAAGGCCAAAACGGAGAGAAAAATATACGTTTTCAAACGAAAACGTATTAGTGTGGTCATGGCCCTAGTTAGTTTCCTTGGTTGTTCCCCATGTATTTAAGCCCTAAGTTTCCTCAGTTCATTTGTTCAAGGGTACATTAAATTTACACGACAACGATATGCTTAAAACAGAGAAGGTTTTACTTCGATTTTTTTCGTGTACAGACGACAGCATTGTCAAAACGATCCCCATTCACACGAATCCCTGTACAATTTTGGTGAGCTCTTGCAAATTGTAGCCTCTTTTTCCTATTTGTAGTGTAGATGAGTGGTACCCGGTGGGGTCTTCTGCTGTTGTAGCCCATCCGCCTCAAGGTTGTGCGTGTTGTGGCTTCACAAATGCTTTGCTGCATACCTCGGTTGTAGAGCCAGACCGATATACCGGCAGACCGATATTATCGGCCGATATTAGGCATTTTCTAAAATATCGGTATCGGCAGTTATAATGGCCGATTAATGAACATTTCAAAAATAAAATAAAAACGGGCGAATCACGCTTCAACCATGTCATGAGTGTTGGAGTTGTATAGTTTGTCCACCAGAGGGCACTCTACACAGTCCCTGTTGGCAACACTCATGTATAACGCACCACACCTCCTACAACCTGCTTATCCAGCCAGAGTCGGGCAGAGAGAACCAGTTATGCATTGTCATATTATTTTAGTTAAAACTCATAATTAACTACAAATAACTAATGTTAAGGAAATCTGATAATATTTTGTTGCCCGTTTCTGAAATAATAATATATTGGAATATCGGATTTTAAAAACCAACAAATATTTGTATCGGTATCGGCCTTCAAAATCCTTTATCGATCGGGCTCTACTCGGTTGTAACGAGTGGTTATTTCAGTCAAATAAACAAATAATGAAATATCAAGTATCTGTTTAATCCTAAAAGTTCCACTAACCTAACAACCACCTGGCATCACCATGGCAACCACCCAGAACACCCTAGCAACAGCCTGGCATCAACCCACATCACTTTTGCAGTGAGTTTTTACATAGAAAAGACATAAGAGACATCATAAGAGTGTAACTGAAGTTGCACCAGCAGTAACTCTACACCGTACTATATCGTATGATGATGATGATGATACATCAGACTGAGCGTGCTCAGTGCGTCCTGGCTGTCTCCCCAAACAATAACGCATTTGTGCCCTGAACCACCCACCCTGGCTGATTTTCCCTTCTTACTCACTGAGCTTAAAACAAATTGTCAAACCACATGTTCAAATATACAATACATATACCCTGAGTAAATATTGACGAATCCGTCTCTATCGCACGTAAAGGAACAGAAGGAGACAGTCAGTCGTTTCTAGAGCCGGACCCAAACCCCCTGGTGCCGCACGTCCCACGAAATGAGAAATGGGCTTTTCCACTTTGATTTATGCCCGTTCACACTGACCTACACGATCCCATATAGACGGGCGTCTTCACATTTGAGTAATTACGAGATCAAACCGGCCCTTTTCCCCCCGTTGTTTTGTGTGAAAATGACATTGAAGAATACGCTGCAGTATTTTGTCGTGTTACGATTTTAACAAACGACCTTTGGGAGCCAAGAAACCGCCAGGCTCCAGTAAGACTAATATTGCCGTGTAAATGACCCAGAGAAATCACAGACAACCCCTGTTGAAAAGACACCAGAGATAACAGCAGCTGGAATATAACACAAGGATCCGGGCTCACACTCCTAAAAATAATAATAATAATAACAATAGGCCCGTTTCTCCCCTCTCAAGATAAATCTGCAGAGCGCGACACATTATGAAGGGTTTCTTCAAAAACACGGCCTTCAGCTGCAAATATTTGGCTGGATGGATTTGTGAGTTGAAGTATCTAGATGGGGTGCAATGTTGGTGTTAGAGTTAAGTTCTAATACGATTACTGTCCACTCACTCAATCTCTCTCACAGTGATATATCATGCATTAAAAGTCTGGTAAATCAATGGATTAAAATGGCTGTATGGATTACAATGGATGTGTTTCCTGTGTTGGCAAATTTGTAGTTTTATAGGCCAACTTAAGTCTGAAACAGAGATTTTGCATTTATTGCATGCACTCTTAGAAGAAAAGGTTCTATATAGAACCTTAAAAGGTTCTATCAGCGCTATGTATTTGGAACCCCTAAAAGGTTCTCTACACTATTCAAAAATGGGTTCTAGAGCCAGACCGATATATCGGCAGGCCGATATTATCGGCCGATATTAGGCATTTTCCAAATTATCGGTATCGGCAGTTATAATGGCCGATAAATGAATATTTTGTATCATATTTTGATAATGAATATTTTAAGAAAATTTGTGACTGTCATGTCCAGTTTTGCTGCTGTTAAATAAGACGAGAATGAAGCGAAATTAGCATTATGTTGTTATAGTGTAGTCCTTCTAACTTTTGACAATGTATGTGACTGAAGTATTTCTTTAATAGCGCGTGACAGTTATAGCAATGAGATGCATCATCTCTCCTTGGTCTGTTATATTGAAAATGTATGTTTTACAAGTTTTTGAGCGTTTCTGAAATAATAATTAAGAAAAAATATCGGCCGATATATCGGAATATCGGATTTTAAAACCAATAAATATTTGTATCGGTATCGGACTTCAAAATCCTTTATCGGTCGGGCTCTAATGGGTTCGTCTGGGTTCTATATAGAACCCTGGGGTTCCATACTAGGCCAATAGAACCTTTTACCAAAAAAATGGTTCTATATAGAACCATTTTGGAGTTCCATATATGGAACCATTTCTGGTTCTAAATAGAACCATTTCTTCTAAGAGTGTGAGCAAATTGAAATCGTATATTGGAGGAACGTACGTATACACACTAGCGTTCAAGATTTGGTGTCAGACTCAGTAAGAAAGAAATGAATACTTTTATTCAATGAGGATGCATCAAAAGTGTCAGTAAAGACATCATCAGATCATCGAATTACACTGATTTCTGAAGGATCATGTGACACAGAAGACTGGAGTAATGATGCTGAAAATTCATCTTTGATCACAGGAATAAATTACATTTTAACAATATAATACAATAGAAAATAGCTATTTTAAATTGTAATATTATTTCACAATATTACTGTTTTTACTGTATTTTTCATCAAATAAATGAGGCCTTGGAGAGCAGAAGAGATTTCTTTCATTGAATCTTACCGAATTTTAACTTCTGACTGGTAGTGTATAGATACTCAAACAACAAACTATTTTTAGATCGTATATTTGTAAATACTTTTTCCTGGCTTTTTCCAGACTTGAGTTGAGTTTACTCAAAAAAGGACAAATGTGTGTGTACATGAGTGTGATATACTGGCAGTGCTGTTTAATGACCGCAATTAAACCAATTCACTGTTCCAAGAAAATCCACAATTCCCATCAAAACATCTCTTGGGAATCTGAGCTAATTTTAAATATAAAGACGAAAAATAGAAAAGTGAGACATTGGAAAATGATGGCAGTGATCGACAGTACTTACAAACAAAAAACAGCCTGAAATATTTCCGTTGTTGAATGGGCAGAAATATTTGCACAAGATTCAGAGTAAACTAAAACACATTAGAGACATAATCTAATAGTTCATCACCAGACATACAGACGACAATAAAATTAACCGACACAAGTTATTTAAAATTTAAATATATAAGAAACTACCAAACTATTTTGGTGAATAATATTAATATAATTTTGTGCAGCTCTGTTACAAATCTGAAAAAAATCCCTTTTTCAACTTTTAATAAAACAATATTTTATTCATTCTTTAGTTCTTTATTTTTTATTTTCTATAAATTGTTAAATTTATATATATATAGATAGTGAAATACTTGATATTCTAATATATTTCACATATACATGACTGAAATGCTGTTTTCAGAAAATATCCACGTGACATTTATCTCGGATTAACATCAAACAGTCCTTTTGCTAAATGATCAATCATTAGATAATATTGACCAAAATTCTCTTCATTCCTCGGTGTGGACAGAAGGCTTCAGATGTTTGTTTGCTTCTTTAATTATCATGCTTTGGGCCTTAATTGGCCGTAGTTGAGCTACAAACCGATTATTGTGAAAATCTCCATGCAGACGTTGCTTATTTGTCTGCAGATCAGTGTGTGTAAATGATCTGAGATGAGTTTATAACGGATCTGAAGCCGGAACCTGATCTTCTCCGAGACGCTTCATAAATAAAGGCTTAAGCGGGTCCTGAGAGGGCCGGTCCTCGGGGTTTATGGGTGTAATCGTGAAGCGGTTGGTGGCGGGTCACGGTGCGTCAAGGTCCGGCGCTGGGGTTTACTAGCTAACGGACGCTTTATTGAATTCCACTACAATTCACAGACAGCTTTACTGTTGGCTCCAACCCGAGTACACTCAATAACAAACAGCCACGTAGAGCGGTTTACAGTCTGAGCTCTCTCATACAACAAAACCCCCATTCTCACTCGCTCAGACGCCCTTCAACAGCAAAGTCACCCATTCAAGGCATTACACTCTTACAATAAAAGCTTCAATGGGGTTCTATATAGAACTCTAGGGTTCCTGACTCAATTCTAAAGAACCATTTGAGTAAAAAAGATTCTATACAAGAAGAAATGTCTCAAATGATTGTATAGTTTCATGTTTAAAGAGTTCTAGGGGTGCCCCAATACAAAAATGCAACAATATGTATCATGGATAGTGAACCAAAAAGGCACAGTAAAAAAAAAAAGTTGGGTTACACATTAGAGCCAGACCGATATATTGGCAGGCCGATATTATCGCCCAATATTAGACATTTTCCAAACTATCGGTATCGGCAGTTGTAATGGCCGATAAATGAATATTTAAAAAATAAAATAAAAATGGATGAAACACGCTTCAATCATCTCTCCTTGGCCTGTTAAATTGAAAATGTATGTTTTACAATTTGCAGTATGATGTTATCTATTGCTAAATTATGGCTCATCATAGACTAGCTAACCTGACATTGCAATTTTAAGGTAGCTTTTAAGGCAATGTAGGGACTAATTATTTTTTTTATTTATCAGAACTTTAATATATTTTGATGTTCCTCTGTTCTGTTGTGACAATAAAAGAAACAAGTTTCTTTTTAAAATGCTTTACCATATTATTTTAGTTAAAACTCATAAATAACTATGTTAGGGAAATCTGTTAATGTTTTGTGGCGCTTTTCTGAAACAAAATATATATCGGCCGATATATCGGATTTTAAAAGCAAAAAATATTTGTATCGGTATCGGCCTTCAAAATCCTTTATCGGTCGGGCTCTATTACCCATATTTGTGATTTAAAAAAAAAATGTTGGGTCGTTTTTTTTTTTAAATCATTGGATAATTTCTAGAAATGACCCAGCTGTTGGGTTAAATATGTATGTTGTCTTTTGTCTTGTGTATTTTGAATTGATTTATACGTATACTTACATTGAATTCTAGTAGGGGTGTCACGATTCTCCAAATCCTCGATTCGATTACATTTTCGATTCTAAGGTCACGGTTCAATTCGATTCTTGTTTTTTATCAATCGGCCAATCAGGATGCTCTCACATGCGCTTCATGACGCACACACTCAAAAAGCACACTTTTAAAAACTCTCCATTTAATCTCATTGTGCTGCTCTTGGAGAAACACTTGAGACATAAATGAGACGTGAGTGATTTTCCGGTGGGAAGTGTGTGTTACAGTAGCAGACGGCTGCGGTCAGAGCTCTATAAGTAAAAGCAGTCGTCTCGTGTTTTCTCCGGCCGCAGGACTAATGATATAATGGAGGAAAGGGGTCCCAGAAGGCCCGGTCCTGCAGCGTTTAAGGGACGAGCGGCAACGACAGAGACGTTCTGCTGTAATCACTTGAAATAGCTGCAATCAGACGGCGTGCCAGCTCCTATACTTTCTGCATTATGTATTTACAGAGGAGACACGGGAGAAAATGACTCAAGTGGCATGTCTCAGATGACAGCCTCAGAGTAAAAACACAATATATTCAAATACAGACACTGAGAGAGACTCTAACGCCCCCTTCTGGAGGAAGAAGAGTCTACTTCCTCTGCCTCCTGTTTGCTACCTCAGTTCAAATTCAGGAATTGAATTACAATTTCTAGAGATAGTTCACCCAAAAATGAAAATTTAGTAAGTAATTAGTCACCCTCATCTTGCGCCAAACCCGCAAAACCTTCGTTTTTGGAAATACAAATGAAGATATTTTTGATGAAATATGAGCTTTCTGACCCTGACCATGCATACACATTACCATGCTCTTTCAAGGCCCAGAAAGGTAGTAAAGACAATGTTAAAAATAGTCATGTGACTACAGTGGTTTCACCCTTAATGTTATGAAGCGATGAGTATGAACAAACCTTCCTCAAAAGCCTGATGGATCATATTTGATACAAATAAAAATAATTACTGTAATCAGCTAAAAATGAACAACTTTAAATTTAGAGTTAAAATAACTTGTCGAGATAACTTAAATTGTCAGTTAAGAGATCTTCACATTTAAGCTGCTTAAACTTAAAATTATAAGGCAGCATGAACGCTTGATTTTTAACTTGAAAACAATACATTTTTACAGTGAATAAAGCAGGATCTTCTAGCAGAATGATGAATGAAACGCAAACATCCTCTTTAACAGATTTCACTGATCCAAAACTTGGTTATATTATAAACAGTTAAAATGCTGCTGAAGAAGAACATCTCTGTGTGTTCCCCACCGAATTAGCACTTTAACCCAAAAATCTTTGCCACACATAAGTCCTGCCAGTGCCAAGAGCAAGTCAACTATACAGAAATTGGCTGCAGAACTTCTTTTGTGTACGTTAATACTAATAATACTTGGCTAAAAGTGGATTGCTAATTGATTAGTATGCTTATAATACTGTACAGTTCATTAAAAGGTCAAAAGAAAAGGTTTTTGAATAGCTAAAACAAAAATACTGCAATAGATTGGTAGGCTTTTTGATCAAAAACTGGTTATTCTTAGGGGTAGGATTTTGATACACTACCTTTTGACTTGAGCCAAGGAGCAACACCATTAAATACCCTAGCAACCATTTAACAACCACCCAGAACAACCTAGGAACAATTTAACATTCACCTAAAACAACCTAGCAACATAATATCCAGCTGAAACATCTTAGCAATCAACTAACAACCACTCAACCACCAAAACAACATAGAAATTACGTTTCCACCCTGAAAACCCTAACAATTAAACCTAGCAACTGCTTAGTAACACCTAGAACAGTATGAACCATTTAACAACAACAACCTAATACTGCTTAAACATACAGAACACCTTAGCAACCACTTGACAACCACCCAGAACATCCTAGTCGCTTGATGCACAGAAGTTCAATCTAGAAAAAAAAAACCTAACCACCCAAAACACAATTAATTGATGCTGTTTTCTGTTGCGTGAACAAAACTTCCCTTAAAACAGTCTCAGCTTTTAAATTCCGTCGATTTTGTGACGAAATTCAAATAATAAATGTCGTTTTGGCGAATTGGCGCTCTTTTAGTGTGTCGCGTGTGATCGTTACGCCAGCACGTGAACCGATCATCTCTTCCGCTAGGCTACTAAATCACTAAAATAACATCCAAAGGTATGTTGAAAGATAGAGTAAACTTACCGAAATGTATTATGCCTCAATTATCAGTGTCTTAAACGCGGACAGACGTCATCAACAAACTCTCCCGTCACGTGTTACGCCAACGGTAAGCCCACATTTTCCTCAGGAAAGCCTTTGCAAAAAATATGCACTATTGGTTACGTCTTTACTTAATCTGTATGATTAGATAGATCCGTCATGAAAACAAATTTATGTTTGTAAATGATTACGGTTAAAAATAGGCTAGTTGAAAAACGAATTGGAGTAACATATCATTGAAGAGTTATTATTATTAAAAACGGCCTTTTGTGCTAATTAAATGTCTGAATAGGGCTACAAATCGTTTTTTTTATTTGAGTATATTATTTCTAAAAAGTAAGATCAATAATAAATAAATAATAATAAGCAGTTGAGCAATGTAATTGGCTAATGAACATAGCTTAGTCTGATAATTTCAGTATTTAATATTATAGTAATGTACCAACTGACAGGGTTCCCTGAATAGTTTACAGCTTGAGGTTTATTGTTTTCCTTGAGAAAAATTAATGTAGAACTAGCTATATGAATGGATATTGAAACGACTGAGCGACTGTGAATAAAAATGAAATCAATTCAATCAATTCCCAGCCCTACATGCTAAGTTAGCAACCTCCCAGAACATCCTAGCAACAACTTAACAACCACCCAGAACACCCTAGCAACCACTTAACAACCACCCAGATCAGCCTCATAGAACCCCATAGCAACCACAATGAACAACCTAGCAACCAAATTATGAATTATATTTAATAATTTTATCAAATTATATCAACCACAAAATTATTAACCAAATTAAGTCCAAAAACTGCAACTCCCATGTATTTTCTTATTCCCTGCACAAATCCAAACGAATTACCTGCAGAAACACTTTGTTTGGACTCCTATAAACTGGCACCAGAGCCCGGACTCTCCTCGACGCCAGAACGGTTGAGATTTCAACAATGCAAAGCATATGCTTATGAAAATAATTACCTAACCTTGAGTTCAGGGGCTTCTTGGCTACAGATAGAGGGGCCAGACACAGCGCCAGGTAACGTCTGCAATTATAACCGGGCTGAATAACCTCCATCAAAACTCACTTCATGCGCATTACGCGCAAGAAAAAGCCCATAAAAGCCTATTCAGGATCAAGGATGCCTGTTCCCAGAGGCCCCTCTATCTCTAATTGTAATCTATTAAGAATCACAAAAGCTGCAGACGGGAAGGTTTCCGAGCGGAGCGTCTGTTCAGACAGACAGGCACCTGGGAAATCGGAGGAGGTTTTCAGTCCAGGAGGGAAAAGTGTATCGCTTTCTGAAGCTAATTAGTCCTGTACATGACCAATCAGAAGAAATACAACAGCTGGCCAAGAAATATATTTGCCTTCCATTCGTGAAAGACAGCCAGTGGAAAGAAACAGAGGAATACCTGATGTTATTCAAGGGGGCCGTTTCAGGGGACAAAATGTGGGACAAATAGACCCTCAACAATCTCATGTTCATTGTACGGCTTGAATGGACACGAGTACCGGCCAAGAGAAACATTCAGAAGGGGGGATCCCACGATGCCTGTCAAAAGAAGATTTAAGAAATTATATTTTACAAACATTAAGGTGTTTTAATAGATTATGAGTGGCCATGCAAAGTGAAAAATCATCTAAATAGTAAAATATTTCTAATGTGATAATATGATATTGAAATAATATTAATGAGTATAAATATTCAAATATTAAACACTCATGTGCATAATTATAAAAATACAATTTAATATTAAATATGTCACAGATCTGGAAGAAAAATCTATCTTCTATATGGAAAATATGATTTATTTTGAATTTGGGGTGAGAGCCACTCTTTATGCTTGTGCCATATTTGCGCCATACAAAAACAGGATCACACTAACATGAAACACTATACAAACATACCCAACAAACCATGGTTTATTATATATATATATATATATATATAGAGAGAGAGAGAGAGAGAGAGAGAGAGAGAGAGAGAGAGAGAGAGAGACCTACTCTGTTAAAGAAAAAAAATCATGATTTGTTATCATAACGTTTTTTTCTTCTGTCAAATCAACTTAGATGTGGTTTAGATAACATAATATTTTGAGTTTCTGATTAAATCAATCTCCTTCATTGTATTAAGTCAATTTTTCAATTTCAATGAACTTACAGTTTTAAGGCAAACAAACTTCATTTCTTAAGTTAAACCAACAATATATTTTTTTTACAGCATATACTTGTATTCTGTTCGGAATATGACATTCCAGACTGTAATTACACTTTTAACCAGCAGGGAGAGACACAGCTCCTACATTTATTTTAGCCTGGTACTGTCCTGTACAAGTATTCATTTGTAGACTCAAATCCATGATCATGTTAGAGTCCAAGTTCCCCTGTTGTCAATCATTTCATCCCTTACTCAACCTATCACCAAAATGACATTTAAAAAAATATATATATACTATATATATATATATAACTTTAAGATCAATTTGAAAAGCACAAACACCAATAAATATTCAATAACATTGAAAGGCAAAAACCAGTTTTATTGCAATTGAATCGTGCAACAATGAACAGGCTGAGAATGCACAGATTTGCAGTACTGAGAGTTTAAGAGGTAGATGTCAAAAAACAACAGATCCAGAACAAAAAAATACACACACATTGAAACTACGGAGTGTCAAACAAGTCAAAGGGAATGTCAATGCAACTCTTTAATAACTTTCCTATGAATAATCTCTATTTCCTAATGGATAACAACCCACGATTGTAAACACCAGCAGGTATTAACGGACTGTATTGTTATGTATTATTTTTTCTCCATAAAATGTACTGTTCTCAGAATTAACATGTAAACAGCACTATTATGAATGGAGTCATAATATTTTCAGTGCAAATGCTCAGAAATATATTTTCTACTCTGTATAGTAATTGTCCTTAATGCTATTTATGCAAATTCCTATTTAAAAAGTAGCCGTAAAGTATCAGAAATATAAATTTGAATGTAATTCATTTCCCCAATATACAGACCATACATTCTGACCATTAAAAACACAAATCAATCATTCATCTGATTTTTATCATCTTGGTAAAGTCTCAAGTGCTTCACTACAATCCATCATTATAATATTAATGCCTAATTCAGCACACAAAAACTTTTCTTGTTATATTTAAGTGCATGATTGTATTCAAATGCTCGGGTTGGGGAACAAAACTATAACATAATCATTATACAAATATTCAGATTACCAACTAGAGAAAAAAAAAAAAAACTAATGTTAAAGAGTCAAGGGTCAAGAGCCGAACTAAAGCAAACACTGATCACCATAATGGTGACATCAAAACTTTAGTTTTTTCAATAAAACATTAACATCTAAGCATCAGTTCATTATCAATAAGAATGTTTGTATGAAATAAAGTCTGGATTTTAGTAGGTGAAGATGCTGAGATCTTGAGAGAGTGTATAATGTTCAATAGGTATTTAAAGGACTGGCTCTCGTGCTTATTTGGACACTTGAGTCTCTTCTGCTCACCAAGGCTGCATTAATATGATCAAAAATACAGTAATATTCTGAAATATTGTATTGAAATATTATAATGTGTTACAAAGTGTAATTTATTCCGGTGATCAAAGCTGAATTTATCATCATTCCTCCAGGCTTGAGTGTCACATGATCTGTCAGAAATCATTATAATATGATGCTCATTTATTATTGCTGCTCAATTATTAATAATGACAGTGTATATCTACAGTATTGCTTTATGATTTGAACCTAACAAACTTATTTTTGCCGTAAATCTTTCTTTACCGTAAACAACTCTTGATTTCTAGCACATTTCCATGTCTTAAGTGTCCAAATGTTATATTTTATTCATATTTATATTTCATTTTATAGGGTTGCTGTATAAAACCTAACAGCGTTTGTATTTCATGAAGGCTGATTGATTGATTTTGTGCATTTGATTTATAACGAAGAGGTTGATGTTTTCATATATTCACAAAATGACATAAAAGTGCTTTGATGAATCTGTATTACATTCAAAACCGATTTTCTAAACTCAAATTATCCATGATTTTCTTCTAAAGTTCAACAGGAACCTGAAATCCTTTGATTCATTTCCTCCGATCCCCGTATAAACATCAGTAGCTCTACCCAGAATGCCCTGCTGACGTGAAACAGAAGCGGAGGGGTGTCGGGAGACTGAGAGGATCACTTGTTGTTGGTGCAGTAGTTTGCGTAGTTGGCGCAGGCCTTCTTCATGTCGGTGAGAAAGGCTGGGACGCCCGTCTGAGGTGGAAACACATTGATCAACACCGTTACATCAATAAATCCACATGGAGGAAAAGATGGATGATGTACAGCCGGCTCACCTTCGCTGCCCAGTTCACCAGCCACGTCGGGATCATTCCTCCAGGATTATCAAAGTAGTTCATGAACACTGGATTATGATTCAAACACACACAGTTAGCGGTGAGCAGGAGTATGTTACGTGCATGTGTGTGTGGGTGTGTAGGTGTGAGTGAGTGAGTGAGTGACTGAATGTGACAATGAGTAAGTGAGTTACTGTGTGTGTGAGTGAGTGTGTGAGTGACTGAGTAAGTGAGTGAGTGAATGTGACAAAGAGTGAGTGAGTGACTGTGTGAGTGACTGTGAGTGAGAGAGAGAGTGAGTGAGTGAGTGAGTGAGTGAGTGAGTGAGAGTGAGTGTGTGTGAGTAAGTGAGTGTGTGAGTGACTGAGTGAGTGAGTAAGTGTGACTGAGAGTGAGTGAGTGTGTGAGTGTGACTGTGTGAGTGAGTAAGTAAGTGAGTGTGTGTGTGTGAGTAAGTAAGTGAGTGTGTGTGTGAGTGAGTGAGTGAGTAAGTGGGTGAGAGAGTGACTGAGTGAGTGAGTGAGTGAGTGGGTGAGTGAGTGACTGAGTGAGTGAGTAAGTGGGTGAGTGAGTGATTGAG
The DNA here is from genome assembly GCF_988280905.1 of Pimephales promelas. Lineage (NCBI taxonomy): Eukaryota > Metazoa > Chordata > Actinopteri > Cypriniformes > Leuciscidae > Pimephales > Pimephales promelas. The sequence goes on along the minus strand of NC_142771.1, from coordinate 6,864,160 downwards.
TGAGTGAGTAAGTGGGTGAGTGAGTGACTGAGTGAGTGAGTAAGTGGGTGAGTGAGTGAGTGACTGAGTAAGTGAGTGAGTGACTGAGTGAGTGAGTGAGTGAGTGAGTAAGTGGGTGAGAGAGTGAGTGAGTGAGTGAGTAAGTGGGTGAGTGAGTGACTGAGTGAGTGAGTAAGTGGGTGAGTGAGTGACTGAGTGAGTGAGTAAGTGGGTGAGTAAGTGGGTGAGTGACTGACTGAGTGAGTGAGTAAGTGGGTGAGTGAGTGAGTGACTGAGTAAGTGAGTGACTGACTGAGTGAGTGAGTGAGTGAGTAAGTGGGTGAGAGAGTGAGTGAGTGAGTGAGTAAGTGGGTGAGTGAGTGACTGAGTGAGTGAGTAAGTGGGTGGGTGAGTGAGTGACTGAGTAAGTGGGTGAGTGACTGACTGAGTGAGTGAGTAAGTGGGTGAGTAAGTGACTGAGTGAGTGAGTAAGTGGGTGAGTGAGTGAGTAAGTGGGTGAGAGAGTGAGTGAGTGAGTGAGTGAGTGAGTGAGTAAGTGAGTGAGTGAGTGAGAGAGTGACTGAGTGAGTGAGTAAGTGGGTGAGTGGGAGAGAGTGAGTGAGTGAGTGAGTGACTGAGTGAGTGAGTAAGTGGGTGAGTGAGTGAGTAAGTGGGTGAGAGAGTGACTGAGTGAGTGAGTGAGTGGGTGAGTGAGTGACTGAGTGAGTGAGTGAGTGACTGAGTGAGTGAGTAAGTGAGTGAGTGAGTAAGTGAGTGACTGAGTGAGTGAGTAAGTGGGTGAGTGGGAGAGAGTGAGTGAGTGAGTGACTGAGTAAGTGAGTGAGTGAGTGTGACTGACAGTGTGTGAGTGAGTGTGTGAGCAAGTGAGTGACTGAGTGAGTGACTGTGTGAGTGCGTACGTGTGTGCGCATGTGTGTCAGTGTGTGAGTGTGTACCTTTGGTCCCGCCGTAGCCGTCGCTCTCCATGGCCAGACTCTGTTTGTAGTCTTTGACCCGGATCACGCCTCTCTTCTCCGCACACTGAGACACACACGAGCTCTTGGCTAAAACCACCCAGATCTTCCGTCCTCCCGCGTCCAGATCCCGGCGCTCACGCACATACACATACTCCAGAGGGTTAAGGCCTCACCGACAGACGTCAATCAAATATTATTATATAAATCAAGAAACATTATTCGTCTGACACTGAATCCGTCTATTCCCGCACACACACACACATGCTTGAAGTGTGCCTGTAGGATACATCCCTGTTGGACAGAGGTAATGGATATTTCACCTCCCAGTATATGGCTTTCTGCCCGCTGTAGTCTTTCTCGTGCAGCTCTGAGGATGACACACACACACACACACACAGTGTAAGTACTTGCATACATAAATAAGGTCACATGTCGATGTTAACATTAGATAACAGCAACTAACAATGAACAATACTGTACTTCTAATGTGTTTTTCAATCTTAATAAATATGCCAATATGTCCAGCTGTATCAGTTAATATTTTTTTTATTTCTTCTTGAAACATACTTTGCAGCATTATTTTCCTGTTATCACTGTAAAGCGGCGTTTCAACAATCTGTATTGTAAAAAAGTGCTAATTAAATAAATGTGAATTGACTTCACAATGGAAAGGAAACTAAGGAGAACTGAATTTTTTATGTGCAGTAAAAATGCTGTGAAGTGTGAACAAATATATATTTCTCAGTCATAATAGCCAATGCATTGAGATGAACTATGAGCAAATGAGACCCGGTGTTACCCAGAACCTAAACTACACACATCAACAAACTGTTATTATGAGAGGAGTGTGTCCAGATGAGTTATGAGTTAATACAAATTAAGCTTTTTGTAATGCAACACTGTTAACCCTCAGGGGTTGTTTGTTTCAGAGTCACACTCGGGGTGTTCGGGTCCAAAAATAAAAAAAATCATGATTTTTTTTTTTACTCGTTTTTTATAATATTTTTTTCTTTTCTTTTTTGGTGCTTTGAGAAAATTTCAAAAAAAAAAAAATTATAATTAGTATTAATGCAATAATTATGAAAAAATTTCCCCCCATTGAACATAACAGAAAAATTATTTTTTTTTTTAATATTTTTTTAATTTTTTTTAAAGCTGTATTTCATTTTAGAGTCAAGCCTAGGCCTCAAAAAAGCAATTTTTGAAATGAGATGGATGCCATCTGGTGGACAAACTGAGCATTTTAAAAATGCAAAACACATGTATAATTTATTTTTTTTGGTGTGTTTGTGTATAAAAGTGTGTTTGTGTGTGTGTGTGTGTCTGTTTTGCACTCTTGATGTTTTATAGATTCACCCCTTCACTGTTGTGGGCTTTTTTTCAAGATCGTGGCTGATTTGTAGATTGTACGCACAAACAAACTCACTATTTTCACATATTTGCCAATTTCCCATTCATTTTCCATGCGGGTCCATTTGGAGGACTCGAACACCCCAAGTGTGACTATTTTTTTTACAACCTTAGACTATTCACATCCTGTCCCCAATTTTTTTGGGGTGTTCAAATACCAAATACCAACAAAGTCACCAAATTTCAGACCATTCCGAGGAAGCTGTGATTTAAAAAAAAAAATTATTTAAATTCTTCGGGTCCATTTGGGCCGAACAACCCCAGAGGGTTAAATGTCATTTTAGAGACACTGTTTTTTTTTAGAGACACGTTTTCAGTTCCAGCTTGACATCCACACATCAGGTGTGAAAACTCAAACCAGACCTGAACCCCTCCTGAACTCGATCCGGACGCCGTCTGCGAGTCTGATCCCATCATGCAACCTCATGAGATCCATGTCCAACATCTAACATCTTCCCAGAAGACTGGAAGCGATCAGAAACCACAAACGTTTCAGGGTTTGACTTCAAAGTCACGTTAAAACAGCTTCATAGTTTTAAACAGTTGAATTTTATTATAAAACGGACTTTGAAAGCCCTTCCTTCAGAGCGTCTCCAAAGCCTCGACTCTCGAAACACATGAACGCACACAGCAGCGTCGGCAGAGCGCTACGAGAGACTGTTAAATGACCTTTTGTGTCAAAGCACATGACGTTACATAACAACGTGAACTTGTAGAGCTGTAGTTTCACCACCTGACTCCTGCAGGTTCATTTCGGCATTGGTGTTGCCATAGAAACGCAAAAGATATATACATGTGTTAATATTTAGACCACTTATTGAATGTTATTGACCTTTAATGTGTTAATATAAAATATCCACGTTTGTGTTAGTTCACAGTGCATTAACTACAGTACATACCTTTTGATCTTAAAAATGTATTAGTAAATGTTGTCTAACTAAGATTATAAAATGCCGTAGAAGTCTTTTTCATTGTTAGCAAATAAAACATTTTTGTAAATTGTTGCCATAAACTTTAACTTAAAAGATATATATATATATATAAAACTTGAACTCATTTTATTTCAGCTGTTGCTTACACTTTATTTTAAGTTATTTTGTAGTTACACCAGTAAGTACTGAGTAATATTACTGTACTTGCTATAGAGTTACGGTTAGGGTTTGGTTTAGTTACATGTAATCATGCATAATTTATAGTTATTACTTTAGTGAGTGGATTTAGTGGTGTAAAGTGTTACCCAGACAGTTGCCAAGTTGAAATTTGTAATTTTTGTTAAGTAGAAATTGATGAACTAAAATAACCACAACTATAAAAACTATATAGACATTTATGTCTATACTAAAATGACAAAATCCAACAAAATTACTAAAACTTTAACATGAAAATTACAACCGAACATATAAAAAGGCAAAATTTCTAATTTTCGTTTAGTAGAACTTGATGTACTAAAATAACCACAACTTGAGATTTAAAAAAAACTATAGACATTTAAAAATAAAACTAATAAAAATGAAAAAAATTACTAAAAATGTAAAATGAAAGTTACAAACGAAAATATAAAAAGGCAAAATTTCTAATTTTCGTTTAGTAGAACTTGATGTACTAAAATAACCACAACTTGAGATTTTTTTAAAAAAACTATAGACATTTAAAAATAAAACTAATAAAAATGACAAAATGACTAAAAATTTGGAATGAAAATTACAACCGAAAATATAAAAAGGCAAAATTTCTCATTTTCGTTTAGTAGAACTTGATGTACTAAAATAACCACAACTTGAGATAAAAATTAAAAATAAAAACTATAGACATTTAAAAATGAAACTAATAAAAATGACAAAATTACTAAAAATTTCAAATGAAAATTACAACCGAAAATATAAAAAGGCAAAATTTCTCATTTTCGTTTAGTAGAACTTGATGTACTAAAATAACCACAACTTGAGATAAAACTAAAAACTATAGACATTTAAAAATAAAACCAATAAAAATGAAAAAAAAAACAACTAAAAATTTCAAATGAAAATTACAACCGAAAATATAAAAAGGCAAAATTTCTCATTTTCGTTTAGTAGAACTTGATGTACTAAAATAACCACAACTTGAGATTTTTTTAAAAAAACTATAGACATTTAAAAATAAAACTAATAAAAATGACAAAATGACTAAAAATTTGGAATGAAAATTACAACCGAAAATATAAAAAGGCAAAATTTCTCATTTTCGTTTAGTAGAACTTGATGTACTAAAATAACCACAACTTGAGATAAAAATTAAAAATAAAAACTATAGACATTTAAAAATGAAACTAATAAAAATGACAAAATTACTAAAAATTTCAAATGAAAATTACAACCGAAAATATAAAAAGGCAAAATTTCTCATTTTCGTTTAGTAGAACTTGATGTACTAAAATAACCACAACTTGAGATAAAACTAAAAACTATAGACATTTAAAAATAAAACCAATAAAAATGAAAAAAAAAAACGACTAAAAATTTCAAATGAAAATTACAACCGAAAATATAAAAAGGCAAAATTTCTCATTTTCGTTTAGAAGAACTTGAGATTTAAAAAAAAAAAAAACTATAGACATTTAAATAAAACTGATAAAATACAACAAATTTACTAAAACATTCAAATTAAAATTACAACTGAAAATATAAAAATATTAAAAAATACTGATAAAAACACAAAAAAAACAAGCACTGTTGAGCAGAAAAAGACTAGCAGGCGTGTGTGTGTGTGTGTGTGTGTGTGTGTGTGTGTGTGTGTTCCAGGCCTGAACGGGTCAATCCGACGATACACAGATCATGTATTCAGCGAGCAAGGGTGGAGGCTCGTGATTGTAATCAGAAGCATTTTCAACGAACGTTCAGTGAAATTAAACATGTGAACAACAGACACGATGTTCAGATGAAAGAACAAAAACAAGTCCTGTAGTGTGACACACATTTATTTAGAATTAGAAGAAAACAGAGATGATGAAACAACACTGCGGCGTGAAACGATAGAGACTGTAAACACTTCTGGATCCGGGGGTCAGTTTGTGTCGGTGTGTGTGTGTGTGTGTGTGTATAAATCAGTGTAACACACCACAGGGGGACACTAGAGGACATACATCAGGACTAAAGCACAAACGCTGTCAGATGCGTGAGGCTTTCCGTGAAAGATCAGCTCAAACACATGCGTACAGGGTCCGCCTGGAGCCAGAGATGTGTTTCCAATAAAACAGCACTCCACCCTCACACACACACACACACACACACACACACACACAGCTATTCACGGTCTGTTTGTGTTTGCGGGAAATACACCACCCTGCCATGTCATGTCTTAAACATGAGGAAAACTAAACGGCCTCAAAAGCTAGTTTCTTATCAAAAAGATGTGTCAAAAATATGAATGTATTATGAAATCCTTCCCGGATTAATCGTTCCCGGATCCCGAGACAGAGCATGTCCATGTTTAGAGGATAAAACGAGCTCCGTGTTGACGATTGCCAATGTTAACATAGTTTAAATTGAACTTAAAACACAATTTTCTGAGCTTTTTTTCCAACACAAAAGTCTTTCCCTAGATAACTATAACCTGCAAAAACAACTCAAAGCATCCAGGTTATGACATCACAACTACAAGCTCATTAACATATGATATGACCTCACACATTTACATATTAGCAACCATGTAAAACAACTGATTAATGACCATGTGAACTACAGTACTTGGTCCAGATCTTCTGCCTACGTGAGACTAGTGTATAAACCACATCACTATCAAACACAACACACACACACACACACACACATATAATGACAGAATAAACACCGGGTTATTTCTACTGGGACATGTGCATGACGTACCAGTCCAGTTCCCAGCGCATGTGAACGGACCTGACCACCATCAAGAGGAGAAGCTTCAGTGTGAAAAAACAGGAAAATATGTAAAAAAAAAAACAAAAAAAAAAAAAACAAAACAAAAAAAAAACAAAACAAAAAAAAACAACAACCCATAATGCAGTGGGCGCCAGTTTATTTGAGCTACATACCATGACTTTAAGGCATTTAAAGGGATAGTTGACTTTAAAATTATTATTTGGTATGTTTTATCTTACCTCAAGGGCATCCAAGATGTAGGTGACTTTGTTTCCACAGCATTTTCAATTTTGATATTTTTAGGTCAAACCGTTCTCTGTCAGTCATATAATGGAGGTCTATGGTCACCACCTCAAAGAGCATGCACAGAGAAGTCCAAATTAAACGTGATTTAATGACTCGTAAATGTAAGTACACATTGATGGCCTAAGACACGAAACGAGCGGTTTGTGTGAGAAAACGAACAGTATTTATATCGTTTTTACCTCTTGTTACCAAAAGCGCCCGCGCCCTCAGATCACTTGGACGTGGCTGTGTTAACAAGAGGTAAAAACGATATAAATACTGTTCGTTTTCTCACACAAACCGCTTGTTTCGTGTCTTAGGCCATCAACGTGGACTTACATTTATGAGTCATTAAATCATGTTTAATTTGGACTTCTCTGTGCTGCTCTTTGAGGTGGTGACCATAGACCTCCATTATATGACTGACAGAGAACGGTTTGACCTAAAAATATCAAAATTGAAAATACTGTGGAAACAAAGACACCGACATCTTGGATGCCCTTGAGGTAAGATAAAACATACCAAACATTAATTTCAAACTCTGTAATATCATCGTGAGCTGAATAATAAGCCGATTATTGTCTGCTTTATAGCTGAATTACCTTCATAATTGACTCGTTTTACCGAACCGAATAAACATTGAACTGACTTGAGCTAAACGACACCGTCTTCACATTTGTTGAAGTGATTCAGTAGTTTTCACACACAGTTTTTTAATGTTACTTAGTTGTTGTTCTGCTACAGAAATGGGTGTAGCACACATATATAATCCACTCAATGATGATTCATGAGAGTAGGAATGTGTCTAAACCTGCCGTACGAGTAACTGAGAGTCAATCTATCATGACACTGAGGCTGAATGCTTATGAAATAATGGTTTTCATGAAGATGTTTATGACTTTTTAAGTTACCTTTGGCATAGGAGTCCCAGTGTCTCCTGTAGTTGAGATCCATGTAAACATCTGCGAGGAGATCTGGAGAACAGCCGTCCAGAGACCCGAACACTTTGTACTCGTACAAACCCGTTTCCTGTTCAACAAATGCATCACAAACACACGCAACATCACAGCCAGAGCCTGCAATACTGAACAAGCGTCGTGATATACGAATGATTGATGTGGTGTTATGTTATACACGCACTTCATCTTGAATGAATACGTCATGGTCGCTTTTGCTTATAAATCACTAAAACATCTGGATCTTTTATAGGGGATTTTGGTCATTTTAATCCACACTGAGCCACATAATGTAATATGACTTTTAAATGTTATGTATATCAATACATATTGTGTTCTTTATTATATAACAGTTGTAAATCACTGGACTGCCACTAGATTCACCCATTCAATAATAGCATATACTCATTTTAAATAGTCACACTTTCAACTCCAGAAAACATTTATCCGGGTTGACCTATTTTTTAAAGTACATTTATATGGGGCAATTTGTCACAGTGAGAAGCTGACATAAAAAAGCATATTAAACAGAAAGACGGTATTAAGTAACTCATTATTAAAAGCGCAAGGAGAAAACGGAAGAAATAAAAAAAAATAGTTTTATTCAACTAAAATGCACATCTGAGTTTTATTTTGATTCGATATTTTTAAAAATGCATGGATTAGTGCTTTTACTGTGAGTTTGAAGCAGGTTTGTTATCGTCATTATCATCACGTCCAGATGTTCGATATAATTTACGTTGGACATTGTATTATGTTATCGTGCCTAAAATAATAATCAAACGCAACCATTGTATTATGTTATGTCACGCATGATGTTATAGATCAGATTGCACTGCATTGTTTTGATTGTGTACAGGGCGCGTGCGCATTGAGTCATTCATCATCATATATTCACCTTGTTGTAAAGTCTGTATATTTTAACGTTCATGGTCTCGGTGAAGAACTCCCAGCCCCCGTCGAGCATCGGCTGGTCCAGCTCGGTCCAGGCCTGCTGAAACTCCTCATCGCTGAACTGCAGAGCCATGTTTCTTCCGCGTTCACCACCACTAGAGTCAGGAGTCATGTGTGCGCGCGGCCGCTGACGTCAGAGCGCTGCTGATCGCGCGCCACGTGCTCGCGCTCACGTAGATTTCGTAAATGATATACAAAACAATATAAATAGATATATGAATATTATTGTTATATATAAAGACAGATCATTATATATTTATATATATTATATTATATCTTATATATTTATATTACATGTCACATGATCCTTCAGAAATCATTATAATATATGATTATCAGATGATAAAGAAACATTTATGATTATTATTAATGTTGAAAAAAAGTTGTAAATAAAAAGTTCAAAAAAAGAACAGCATTAATCTGAAATGGAAAGCTTTTGCAACATTTGTACTGCCTTTCAAATGTTCTGGGTTAATAAAATTGTATTTTTATTTTGGGAAAGAACTTAAAAAAATGATAGCCTACATATATTCAGCAAGGATGCGTTAAATTGATCAAAAGTGACAGGAAAGACATTTTTAATGTTAAAAATAATCTATTTCAAATAAATGCTGTTCTTTTGAACTTTCTATTCATCAAAGAATCCTGAATTTTTTTGTTTTAAATAGTTTTCACACACTTAAAATAATAAAAACTGTTTTTGAGCATCAAATCATCATATTAGAGTGAATTTATATATTTAATAAAATAAATGCAGCCTTGGTGAGCATAAGAGACTTCTTCTAAAACATTAAAAAATCTTACCAATAAAAATAATAATAATAATAATAAAATAAATAAATTATATATACGTATATATATATATATATATATGTAGAATTTACTTATTTTTTGTAACACATTGAAAATATTACCAATCAATCAATCAATCAATATATATATATATTTTTTTTTTTTTTTTTTTTTTTGTGCCTGTCAGCCGTTCTGTAATTTTAAAATTAATTCCAGCCGGGTGGTAAGGAGCCTAACATGAGACATATTTGTCCGAGAGTAACCCAATCCGGTCACCTTTGTTCCCAGATGAAACTCTATACAGTATATAGTTGTGAAAGTGTAATACAATAAAGGGTTAGATCCAGGCTGATAGGAAAGAACCTGTGGAAAAACAAATCCCTTAAAACACTATACAGCCAAAAAAAGAAGAAAAAATAGGTGTTGCAATTAAACGAACCATTGAAGAAACTTTAAGGAGTGTTTGTATAAAATCTGTTCATTAAAAGAATGGTTTGGTGAGAATTGCACTGAATAAACTCAAATGAACCTAAAAACCAAACTCTCAGCGTCTGTGTGCTGTCAGTCAGAGACCGAGCGATGTCCGTCAGCGCGAGCTGCGTTTGAGGAGAGATTTCCTCCGGGAAGGAAGACTGTAGACAACACCCTGTATCACATTACAAGAGAAAAAGAAGCAGAGAAACACATTAGATGCTTGAGTCACACATAAACGCATTCAAATTCACATTGACACATATTCAAATGTATGTCCACAAACAAAACGCGCACTTGTGCAGTGATTTAGCGGCAACTGCAGCAAGACTGTTGAAATAAATATTGTATTATGCAATAATTTCCATATTATTTGACTGTGTACAACTATTCAAATATATTATTCATCTTTATTTATTAATTTGTACCTTAAATGCATGGCTAACAGTGTTTTCCAAATGAAAATACACGAACATTTTGGTTATTAGGCTACATATCGTAAAAATATAACCAGAACTAAATACACACATATCATCAAGCAACTTCTTATAAAAACACTACTGAAGGAGTGTTTCTGAAGAGCATTTTTGCGGCCCAAAGTGGGCGGAGCCGGCCGTCGCCATCTTGCCATCACTCCCGGATAACTGAAAATGAGCGAAGAGGTGGATTAGGTGACGTAGTGACATCACCGGCAATCCACCTGTCACTCAAGTGGCCACGCCCTTAATTATGCACAACTTAAGGCTTAATACAATTTAAAAGGATGAGTTATAAAAAAAATCACCTCCCTCACAGTCGTCATGAAGGGCAAAATTAGCTATAAAGAGCAAAACAACTCTTTGTACCAGGCTGTAAACATGTTTTTTTGTGTTGTTAAGTTGGGCATTTTAACATGGGGCTCTATGGGATTGACTCTCTTTTGCAGCCCGTCTCTAGTGGTCAGTCGATGAACTACAGTTTAAGTCACTTCTGTGTTGGATTCAAGAGAGAGATGGTACGTTCTATTATTCATCCGTCTCAGAGATCCGAATCGGACGACAGACGTTGCCTAGCAACACACCCCCTTTCCTCGGATTTCTCCTCTCAGACCACCGAACAAGAATTCCGTTTCGGAATTCAAGATGGCTGCGCCCTGTGACTTGTCATTGTTTTTTGAACCGCTTTTGCATTTTAAATGACGATTATAATCACTCGTATTACTGCGTCCCCTGTGGATATGGGAATCGGTTGTTGTGAGTGCAATTACTAACGTTGCTAACAGAAGATTAACATGAAAAACATTAAATAAAGTGAACATTTTCAAGTTCAAATGGCTGCGTTTTGATAAGGATAAGGTCATAATATTTTTTTTTAAATGTAAGTGCCTGGTACTCGGCCAGTGCTACCATGACAACAGCTTTCTCCGACTTGGACACGCAAAACATAATAGAACGCGACGTCAAATCCGAGGTCCGAGTTGGTTCGTTGGCTATAATAGACTGGTAGGTTGAAACTTACAGTTACGGTAAAGGGGCGGGACATTTCCCAAACAGGCTCAAAGCTATTGGCCAATGACAACAAACTGATCAATTCGACCAATCAGAGCACAGTGTGCTTTTCAGAAGGAGGGGCTTCATAGAGACAGGAATTAAACAGAGCGTTACTGACAGACTGGAAAGAGAGGAACGTAAAACATGAGGAAAGAAATATCGTTGGAACATTCATGCGTGAAAATCGAAATCAAAACGCTGCAACGTTATACTGTCATGAGCATTACCTTTGTTTGATATTTATGACTTATTTTTAAAGCTTTAACCAAAATGAATTATACCCAAACACACTGGCAAAGTTATATAGTTCCTCTCAATGAACATTATTACATGCCCACCATCACCGCAAACCATAATCGAGCAGCAGATGACATGGTTTACAAAGCTTACGCCCCTCCCCGTGTGTTCAGACTGAAGCAGCGCTAGTTCACATGGAGGAGGAGGAACTCAGACGCACTTCTAGTGAATGAGACCTGCACACACAGTCAGTCAGTCTCCGACACGCTTCAAGAGGAGGAGATCTCAAGGAGCCGGCTGTGTTTGGACTATAACGGGACTTTAATGCCTTCGGTTTGCTGAACAGGACCTTCAGAGGGCAGGATGGAAAACACGTGTGAGGTGAATGACTTGCCCCTGTCTCAGATTACCTTAATGCATGCACCGAATTCATTATTTCACATTCATAAAGTATTATTTTCGTAAGGGTGTCGCACGTGGCATTAGTGAATGTTTCTGCTGCCTTCATGCATGCAGTTTCTGAGGTATAGCTAGTGAAATACAAGACCTTTAATGTCGGTTTCTCAAAAACACAAAGTTTTAATGTAGCTATTGCAATGATAATATAAAGATAAGTTATTTTAAGTCACCAAAACAAACGTTTTAATGCATAAATAATAGCATTTTAATTCACTATAAATATAAAGCAATAAATATACTGTTTTTGCATTATTTAGTGCACAAATGCACTCATTTGAACATCCTTTAAACACTCAAAAACGGCTTTAAAGTAGCCATTAATTTGATATTTTATGACTATATCAACTTTTATGACAACTGATTATAAACAAGACGTAGCTTGATATTTTAAACATCTAGTTCTGGATGAAAATAATATATTTTTTTGGCTATAAAATTATAAGCAAATGCCATTTTCAGATTCTGGCCTGGGAATGAGTCTGCAACTCTATTCGGATTTGTTTGATTGTATTGTGTTTTTGCTATAATTAAATAATGTTACTACCCTTCATGGGTACCCCGCCACTTTTCTGAAACAAAAAAACCGCATGCTCAGTTTCGAGTAAAAACAATATCCGTCAGTTGATTGCAGAGATCTACTGTAAATGTAAAAGTATTGAATCTGAAGCACATGAGGGTTAAAATCCAGGTTAAACCGCGCAGCTGTAATGCGTAACGGTCAGAGAGAAGTGTCACGGGCGTTTGGCAGCTCTGCTGACCCTCTTAAGAAAAAGCCCCTTGAGAAGTGACTGTTAATTTATACGGCGCTCGTGTTTCATGGGCCGGTTTGTAATGTCATATCGCGAGCTCTCCAGGGAATGTGGCAGCTCTCTTTGCGTCATTCAGACGACGGTCGGCCTGGCCCTGTGGTCAGAAAGGGGATCTGGGGGCTCTTCCCGCTTGAAAACCAAAACAACTCCACAGACTTGCCCTGCGCTCGCATGTGTTTACTCGCTCAACCATCACTATTACTATTCCTTATAGATTGAGTTTGGGCTTTGTTTAGATCATTAAGTATTGCACTTCAGCGTGTAACTCGTTCTGCATCATATAAACAAACAAACAACACTAGCAACCAACCTAGCAACACACAAAAACACCCTAGCAACTACCTAGAAAACCATAGCAATGCAATGACAACCAGACGATGCTTCCCAAAAGTATCGTTAGCCAACTATGGTCACAAGGTCCGTCATTATCAGCATAGTTCAACGGCTCGGTGTTTCCCAAAAACATAGTTCTAACGAACATTCGCAAAATTGTGTGTTTGGATTTGAAACGACAGCTCTCGACCTGTGGTTAGAGAAGCAGTTTCTTGTTTGCATGACATGTGGATTTAATAAAGCCTTATATTGAGCCAAATAAGCAAGCTGGCATTCAGTATGTTTTATTTAGAATACATACAAATGATTTACGTCTTTTAGTTTGTCAAGAGATTTAAAGCGAAGTTTATGTGCGAACGTGCTCTAGTACGCAAGAACGAGCCTGTGATTGAATCTAAACTGTATAACTGAGAAAAATTAGAAATAGTCCTCAGATGCCATGTCTGTAATGTATATCAAAACACCTTGCTTTAATTCGATCTCAAAATGATTAATTAAAAGTAGTTATTACTCCACCACGTGAGTGACGTCATAAACCAACGTGGTTGAATGACCAATTTGCGACAAAAGTTTGGGAAAAAAACATTGGGTGCATTTCCAATTTGAATTTGCGCAACTTTTAGCGCAGACATGTTGTAATCGCAGACGAAATCCTAGTTTGTTTACAAATTTCAAAGATGTACTTCGCGATTAATTCAGCAATCATTTGATCTGTTGTATTATGTCAACTAAATAAACCATATAGCAAAAATCCTGAGAAAGAAAGGTTTTGTTTGATATATGACTTGCCATTGTTCATCAAACTTGACCAATGCCTTCAATATTCAAATTTATAATCACACTTACGTTTGATCGGTATTTCGGTTGCGGGTGGAGGAATTTAAACAATTAAATTGTGCAATATGTAAAATGAATTAAAAAATGATGGTTTTGTGTGAAAAGTAAAGGGTCTAAGCTTTGTAGTGATATCACATATGACTGTTAATGTTTCATCAGGACCTTTAAATATTAAAGGGCGATCATAATAACGATCTTAATAACGCAATTCACACTTACGACCTTAACACGTTAAAGGGTATTGGAAACGAAGCTAGTGATGCAAACTTATTGTTCAGCCTCCAAAAAAAAAAATGCAGTGCTCTATTGCTTATTTTAAAAAAAGGTTTTAAAACCATTTTCTCATTGTATGTGTAGTTCGTTTATAGCCTGCATTTTGCCGGTTGCATTTAGGCTTCAAAATTCATTGAACAAAACGCGTCAGAATAATAAGCTTTATTTGGTCACAACTTATTTTCTGCCATAATCCAAAAGCCAATGGAACCCTGTTGAAGAAACCAAAGTAGCCGCGTTTCCGTTACAGATTTGCGCAAAACTTTTGAGATCTAAAACTATTGCGAAATGACTGTGTTTACGTTAACCGATGTTATGCGACTAAAACTTCGGCCTCCAAAAACACTGCTTAAAAAGGCTCTAAAACCATTTTCAAATTAAATAAAACCCTGTATTGTAATAAACTCGTCTTGCTTTTTCTTACAGGTGCGGAAACGGTGAGAACAATATTGAGTAGGGACGGCTCAGACTTCGGCTGATGCCTCGAAACACACTGACCCTTGACCCTGCGATGCCCGCCGAGCTTGTGAAAGACACCATGACGATCCCCGGAGCTCCCGAGCGAATCCTGGCCGAGAAAACCAACAACAACGAGCCACCGCCGGCCGTCACCGTTCCTCTGGTTAACGAGGTGCAGTTGACGGCGGCCACCGGGGGAGCCGAGCTCTCCTGCTACCGGTGCACCGTCCCGTTCGGCGTGGTGGTCCTGATCGCCGGGATTGTCGTGACCGCCGTGGCCTACAGCTTCAACTCTCACGGCTCCACCATATCCTACTTCGGACTGGTGCTGCTCTCGGCCGGGCTGGTGCTGCTCGCCTTGAGCGCCGTCTGCTGGAAGGTGCGGATGGAGAGAAAGAAGGAAAGGAGAAGAGAGAGTCAGACAGCCCTGATGGCCCATCAGAGGAGCATCTTTGCCTGATTTACACACAAGACTCCAAAAAACAGTCAAAACGTCGTTACACTCACATTTTGGAACAATGTCCAGATGTTTTGCCCCCAGTTCAGAGCAAACGAGTTCTCTCGGAGAAAAAGACGGATGACGGGATCAGAACGAGTGTTCGGAGCATTTAATCGAGACTGTACTTGCAGCTGCATGCGTCCAGATGTCGAGACACAGCTGCAGTGCAACGCGAATGTTTTCTTACTCAGCGTTTTTGTCTTGTTTTCCATTAAAATACCTTAGATCAAGGTACATTTATTTGAGATGCTATGAAGCCATGTTTTTGAGTGGGTTTATGCATAAAACTAATGTCAACGGGGTCAGAAAAATAATCTAGTTTATCATTTACTGTTCTAATCCAATTGACAGATATTTGTTCTTGTTTTAAGCATAAACTCACATCATTTTGATACATTTTTCAGAAAACAAGACTTAGAGCCAGATTTACAAACAGCTTGTGTCAGTGCTAACCATTTTTGGCGCTAAAAAACTACTGTTAGGTAAGCGCTGAAAAGGCGTGGACAGGGTTGTTTTTGCGGCTCACCTTATTGCATATGCATCTGTAGGAGTTTTCCGATATTTACGATAAAAGGCCTCGTCCACACTACTGCGTTTTCGTTTAAAAACGAAGACCTTTTGCTACATTTGCACCTCCCGTCCAGACTAAAATGAAAAAAACGAAGACCTAAAACGGATAAGTTTGGAAACGCTGCAGCTCCGTTTTGCGTTTTGAATCTCCGGAGGGCGTTTTAGTGAAGACGGAACAAAACGGAGGAGTTTAGAAACGCTGACGCAGAGGCTCATGCTCGGCTCTATGATTGGGTCCTTCCCTGATTCGTCAGCCACCGTTTACACCGGCACGCACATGCCCAGTGTTGGTGAATGGTCACGTGATCTGCGTTTTCAGTCGTTTTAATGTGGACGGAGATCCATTTTAATATGCAGATAAAACGCTGGTGTGGACGGAGATCGTATTCGTTTTAATTCTCCGTTTTTAAACGAAAACGCAGTTGTGTGGACGGGGCCTAAGGTTCGCGCTAGTAAATGTACTGGTATATGTGCCATTATTTACCACCCAACTTATCAGACTGATCTCATGAAATGGCGTATGTATGACACGCCAATTCGTATTTCCATTTTTGGCGTGCTATCAACACGCATAATCGCTTTTCAGCGTGTTTATGAACGCCGTTGACATAACGTTATTACTGTATATATATATATATGACCTACCCCAACACCGTCCCTAAACCTACCCGCCACTGGGGTTAATCGTGTTTATGAGTCTTCCCTTACCATCCTAGGGAAAAAAAATATCACTCCCCAGATGTAGATCTACAATTTGCTTCGTTTCGCTCGGATATTTAACGGCGTGTACATACACGTGGAATCACTCAGACATTTAACGGCGTAGACATACAAGCGGATACGCGCGGATAGCTCAAAATGCGTATAGATAACACGCCACTTGACTTGAAAGTGGTGTGTATGTTTACGCAAAAGTCATGATGTCATGTTGAAATTATTTACCAACCCAAAAAGCATGTCTTAAACCAGAAGCTAATTTGCGCTGCTCTTGGTAGATTGTAGTCTTAAGTTATTGTCTGTGAATGAACACAATATTCCTCATTTAAATTATTCCCGCCTAAGGCATACGGTAAATACGGAGGTGATGTCTGGTTGAGTTGTTGAAACTCGCGATTACATGGGCGTGACATTTAAGAAATAAGCTCAAAGCTCTTAGCCAATCACAACACACTGGTCCAGCCGACCAATCAGAGCACAATGTGCTTTTCAGAAGGAGGGGCTTCAGGAACTCAACAGAGCGTTACTGACAGACCGGGAAGAGAGGAGCCGCAACAATGGAGAATATGCGAAAAATAATGTGTTTTTTGAACATTCAAGCATGAAAACCAGTTCTAGTAGGGCATAATAGGCCCTTTTTAAGTAAATGTATCATGATTTAGGAATGATTTGGAAAACAAGACAAATACTATGTACAGTAAGAATGTAATTTTTTGCAGTGCGGGACAACGCTCGTTTTCAGGACCTCACAGCTTCTGACGGGCCGCAGCGCTAGCCAACCTTTCAAGTGGTTTGTAAGCGCTTTCTTTCTTTTTTGTTTTCTCCTCAGTTTTTTTTTGCCTGTCAGGCAGGATCGTACGGTTATCTGGGACGCGGGCCAAGGCAAAATTAAGACCAGTAACCGCTGTGCAAACCCAGAGACGGGAAGTGCCGTATTAATCCACGGCTGCTTCCTGTCCGGTCGGATTAATGGAAAGACGCACTTTGAGACATAAAGGAAAGGGAGGACAATGAGGAAATGAAGAACAATGATCTTTTTCTTCATTGAGAGCGTTTTTCTGACACCCAACTACTTTATATGTCACTTTCGTAGACGTACGGTACTTAAATCACTAGTGGTATGATGTATATACAACAATGGGCTGGAAAACCACATGCTATTATTTTCTTTTATTGAGTTTATTGTGTTTATATTCTTGTATTCGGACTATGACGACAGACGTGCTCTGACTTGAGCGGCATGTGAAGTAACTTAAAAAGACTGATAACCGCATTTAAGATGACAGTATTATGTGTATTTGAGCACTTTTGATCATTTCAATAATCGTGAATCGTTGATTTCAGGTGCTTGTGATTGATGGGAGACTGACAAGAATGTGTCTTAATAATTCAGTTTCAAATTGTTGTATGATTGTAATCGTCATTAGTGTCTTTGGAAATGTTTTATCTGTAAGCTGTCGACAGAACTATTTTTAATAAACTCCTGTGCAAACAGAATACGTTATCTTGTGGTATCATGTGAGTGATTTATTTTAAAAAAAAATCATCTGAATATATGAATATTCTGTATAATATATCTATATCTATCAATTATATTATCTAATCTAAAATAGTTCACTGCACCTGTTGCATTAAAATTGAATATTTGTGCTGAAAGCATCCCTTTTAAAAGTAAAATGATAAAACAAACTGTTATGGCTTTGAACTCTGACCGAATGAGCCGCACTGAAGTCTCCTGTAACTCTTTTAGAGGCGACTGGCTTTAATTATTTCTCCCGTGACTCTTGCTGTTTGTTTGAAGTCTCAGTTAAAGAGCGCTTTGGGACGGGTCGATTGTAACGAGCTTTCTCATGTGAGTAAAACTTTCAGTAATGAATGGAAGGAAATGTGTCTTTCTTTTAGCATGTTCTCATGACTGCACTGCGCATTGTGTGCCTAGATGACCCACATGTAGTTTGTTGTTTTATTGTTTATTGATTTGAGCAGTGAATTTGAAAGTCTTATTTTTTTAGTAAGACTGCATCACTATTACAATTGCTCACATGCAGGCGAACAATGATAAAGTGTGGTCAAAATCCAATTAACATTTTAAATGTGTTGTTTCGCAAACTGTTTGTTTTAAAAATTACCTTGGAAACACTAATACAACGCTCTGGCAACTACTCTGAACACCCTGGCAACCGCATGTCAACACTCTCACAACCACGCAAATCATTTTAGAAGGAAGAAAGCAATATCCTGGCAACTACCCTGAACACCCTAGCAACTGCATAGCAACACTTTCTCAACCCACTCAAATAACTTTAGAAACATTAAAGCAACGCCGTGGCAACTACCCTAAACAACCCAGATAGCATACTGACATTGAATCAACGTGGAAACATGACATCGAAACAACGTTGATCTGACATTGTTTTGCTCATCGAATTAACGTTGAACCAACGTCAGACGCGTCATTCTTTCAAAACTAACAGAAAATCAACTTGAAATCAACGTTGTTTCAACGTTATGAAAGCAAACCACTTTTCGATTTTCATTTAGCTTTGAAGAATGCCGCGTCCGACGTTGGTTCAACGTTAATTCGATGAGCAAAACAATGCCAGATCAACGTTGTTTCGATGTCATGAGAGACGTCGTTTCCACGTTGATTCAATGTCAGTTTGCTGTCTGGGAACCTAGCAACTGCATAGCAACACTTTCTCAACCCACTCAAATAACTTTAGAAACATTAACGCAACACCGTGGCAACTACACTGAACGCCCTAGCAACCGCATAGCAATGCTTTCTCAACCCATTTAAACAACTTTAGAAACATTAAAGCAACATCTTGGCAACTACCATGAACATCATAGCAACTGCATAGCAACGCTCTCTCAACCCACTCAAATAACTTTAGAAACATTAACGCAACACTGTAGCAAATACACGGACCACTTTAACAACTGCATAGCAATGCTCTCTCTCAACCCACGCAAAGCACTTTAGAAACAGTAAAGCAACGCCCTGGCCATTACCCTGAACACCCTAGCAACTGCATAGCAACGATCTCACAACCACACAAATTATTTTAGAAACAGTAAAGCAATGCCCTGACAGCTACCCTGAACACCCCAGCAACTGCATAGCAACGCTCTCTAAACCCACTCAAACCACTTTAGAAACAGTAATGCAATTATGCAACACCCTGGCAACTACCCGGAAAACCTTAGCAACTGCATAGCAACGCTCTGTCAACCGGCACAAATTTATTGAGTAAAATTAAAGCAACACCATGGCAACTACCCTGAACACCCTAGCAACTGCATAGCAACACTCTCTGAACCCACTCAAATAACTTTAGAAACATTAAAGCAGCGCCCTGGCAACTACCCTGAACACCCTAGCAACCACATAGCAATGCTTTCTCAACCCAGTCAAACAACTTTAGAAACATTAAAGCAACACTCTGGCAACTACCCTGCACACCCTAGCAACCGCATAGCATTACTCTAACCATAACCACTCAGAACACCATAGCAACACCCTGGCAACCACCTACAACACTTTGGCAGATTTTGGCAAGTAAAATGTAAAAGAAAGGCAAATGTAGTTAACTAAACACAAAACAGACAGATTTTGTATTTCCTTCACGAACTGAAAAACAGAAATGTTCTTTTTGTGTAAAAGCACAAAACAACCATTAGTCCATTCGAACAGTACAGCTGCAGTCCCCAGACTCGATCAGCTCTATAGGTGATGGGTTGTGGCCTTGAACTGCTCGCTTTGACACAGCTTTTTAAAATAGCCAGACTTAAGAGTTGTATTTATAGGCAGCATTTGCGTTGCTATGCGTTTCCCTGACACCAGACACTACAACTCAATGGTTTGCTTGCGTCAGAGCAGCATCCACGACACACTTCGTCAGATTCGATAGCCAGCGTCCTTTATGACCTGGTGAACACACAGCACAGGAGAGATGGGCTGACACCCGACACATACAGTAGATCAGATGTTTGACGCCCGGGACCAGGTCATCTTCTCTCCACGGAAAGGTCTGGGAAGACCTTTGGAGGAATAAAAATAAACGCAAATGAGACCAGTGTTGTTTCATACTATTGTATTATTTATCCAAACTTGGAAGTAGCTTTTATTTTTATGTTTTCAGTTTTTATTATAACTTATGTTTTGGTAATTTTGTTACTTTTGTAATTTGTATTGGCTTTAAGAATTTCGGTTTAGATTTAGTTTTAGTTTTTGTGAATTTAGTATTTCAAGTGCTAAAGTACAAGTAAGTTTTTAATCTAACACTCAAAAATTAATTCAATCCCTAACCCTTATTTAATTTAACTGAATAACATTTATTTAATTTAGTTAATTCAATTATTGTCCTGTTTATTTTGGGTCAACACAATTTAGTTGGTTTAGGTCAAATTAATTTACTCTAGAATGTTAAACTTAACATTATTATATTTGTAAAAACTAGCAAACTACTTAACCACCCCAAACACCCTAGCAACCACTTAACCACCCAGAACACCCTAGCAACCACTGAACCACCCAGAACACCCTAGCAACCACTGAACCACCCAGACCTTAGCAACCACTTAAACACCAAGAACACACTAGCAACCACTGAACCACCCCAAACACCCTAGCAACCACTTAACCACCACCAGAACACCATAGCAACCACATAACCACCCAGAACACCCTAGGAACCACTTAACCACCCAGAACACCCTAGGAACCACTTAACCACCGAGAACACCCTAGGAACCACTTAACCACCCAGAACACCCTAGGAACCACTTAACCACCCAGAACACCCTAGGAACCACTTAACCACCCAGAACACACTAGCAACCATTGAACCACCCCAAACACCCTATCAACCACTTAACCACCACCAGAACACCCTAGCAACCACATAAGCACCCAGAACACCCTAGGAACCACTTAACCACCGAGAACACTCTAGGAACCACTTAACCACCCAGAACACCCTAGGAACCACTTAACCCCCGAGAACACTCTAGGAACCACTTGACCACCGAGAACACCCTAGGAACCACTTTACCAACCAGAACATCCTAGGAACCACTTAACCACCCCTCCTCCTCCTCCGAGAGTTCTTCGGCCTCTGCCACAGCGCCAGGGCCCACACTCTCCCCCATCGGCTCGAGGTGAACCAAAAACAACTGATACCAGCTCTAAGTGAAATATTTTGGTTCCTCGCTATGAAAACAATAACTTTATCAAATGTTTACAGAACAAGCGGGAACCCAGTGTGCCTGAATCTTTCTCTATTGCTGTTCATTTACATGATAGAAAATCTAAGGCCTTCAACAGCCATACAGCAAACCCATCTAATCTGGTGCCCATTACACGCCAAACTAAGACTGCTGTGAGGACAAAAAGTAAGACTATAAAGTTAGCACTTTTAAACATCCGCTCCATTAAAAATAAAGCACTTCTAGTCAATGACTTAATAACCACACACAACCTGGACTTCATGTTTCTAACTGAAACTTGGCTAGAAGACAGCTGTAGTGCAACGGTCCTAAATGAAACATCCACTCCAAATTTTACTTATATGAGTGTCTGCAGAGCGGGTAAGAGAGGTGGCGGCTTAGCTGCTCTTTTTAAAGATGTTTATCAATGTAAGCAAATATCATTTGGGAATTACCCCTCTTTCGAATATCTGGGTATTGTGTTAAAAGGTGCTCCACGTCTTTTACTTATCATAGTTTACAGGCCTCCAAAATACTCTCCAGCCTTTGCTGAGGATTTTACTGAATTGCTATCAACAATTACCTCTGAGTTTGACTGTTTTGCCATTGCTGGAGATTTCAACATTCACATAGATAACGCAGAAAACAATATGGCAAAAGATATTAAAACTGTTTTAAAAACTTTTGATCTGACACAGCATGTACACGGTCCCACACACAATCGTGGACACACTCTAGATTTACTTATCAGTACGGGTTTAAACATCTCATCGATTGTTATTAAGGATGTAGCACTGTCTGACCATTTCTGTATTTTCTTTAATATATTAATCTCTCCTGCCGTTGAAGCTAGAGCTGTGTCTGTCAAGAAGAGATGCTTAAATGAAAACACGGGTGTGCTATTTATGAAGGCTATAGCTTTAAAACCAAGCATATCTGCTGACTCTGTTGATTTTCTCCTTGATTCTTTTAACTCAAAAGTTAAGAGTGTAATTGATGATATTGCTCCTGTTAAAGTCAGGAAGAATAGTGGCAGACAAAACGCACCTTGGAGAAACTCAACAGCTGTGCAAAATATGAAAAGACAATGCAGAAGAGCAGAACGCATGTGGCGGAAGACAAAACTTGTAGTCCATTATAACATCTACAAAGACAGTATCCATGCTTTCAATAGGGAACTAGGCAAAGCTAGACGGACTTTCTTCTCAAATATTAAAAACAGCAATTTAAACAACACACGCACTCTTTTTGCTACTGTAGAGAGACTGACAAACCCCCCAAGCCAGATTCCCATAGAAATGCTCTCAGACAGCAAGTGCGGTGAGTTTTCTTCTTTCTTTTCTGAGAAAATCAATAACATCAGAAAGGTGATCAGCACATCCTTGAGTTGCTCTGGGGTCAGGCAGATCAGACCACAACCTGAGAAAGTAGTTACTGTGTCTGATTTCGAAGAAATTGATGACACAATTTTGGTAGAAACCGTACGGCACCTTAAAACATCAAACTGCGCCCTTGACACACTTCCCATATCTTTTTTCAAAAGTGTGTTAAACTGTTTAGAAGCAGATCTCCTAGAAGTGGTAAATGCCTCACTTCGCTCTGGGAATTTTCCGAACTCCCTGAAAACTGCAGTTGTCAAGCCCCTCCTGAAAAAGAGCAATCTGGATAAGACCATCTTGAGCAATTATAGACCGATCTCAAATCTTCCTTTCATAGGCAAGATCATTGAAAAGGTTGTCTTCAATCAGCTGAACAAATTCTTAAGCTCAAATGGATATTTTGACAATTTTCAATCTGGTTTCCGATCGCATCACAGCACGGAGACAGCTCTCATAAAGATAATAAACGACATTCGCTTAAATACTGATACAGGCAAATTATCCGTGTTGGTACTACTCGACCTCAGTGCTGCATTTGACACTGTTGATCACAACATACTTCTTGACAGGCTGGAAAACTGGGTGGGGCTTTCTGGGATAGTCCTAAAATGGTTCAGGTCATACTTAGAAGGGAGAGGTTATTTTGTGAGTATGGGATTACATAAGTCTGAGTGGACATCCATGACTTGCGGAGTCCCTCAGGGCTCGATTCTTGCGCCACTCCTATTCAACCTGTATATGCTCCCAATGAGCCAAATAATGAAAAAGAACCAAATAGCTTACCACAGCTACGCAGACGACACACAGCTCTACTTAGCCCTATCGCCTAACGACTATAGCCCCATTAACTCCCTGTGCCAATGCATTGATGAAGTAAACGGTTGGATGTGTCAAAACTTTCTGCAGTTAAACAAAGACAAAACTGAAGTTATTGCGTTTGGAAACAAAGATGAAGTTCTCAAGGTGAATGCATACATTGACGCTAGGGGTCTAACAACTAAAAATCAAGTCAGGAATCTTGGTGTGTCACTAGAGTCAGACCTTAGTTTCAATAGTCATGTCAAAGCAATAACTAAATCAGCATACTATCATCTGAAAAATATTTCAAGAATTAGATGCTTTGTTTCCAGTCAAGACTTAGAGAAACTTGTGCATGCTTTCATCACCAGCAGGGTGGATTACTGTAATGGCCTCCTCACTGGCCTTCCTAAAAAGACCATAAGACAGTTGCAGCTCATACAGAACGCTGCTGCCAGGATTCTGAGCAGGACCAGAAAATATGAACACATCACACCAGTCCTCAGGTCTTTACACTGGCTGCCAGTTACATTTAGGATTGATTTTAAAGTATTATTACTGGTATATAAATCATTTAATGGGTTAGGACCTCAATATATTGCAGATATGCTCACTGAATATAAACCCAACAGATCACTCAGATCATTAGGATCACATCAGCTAGAAATACCAAGGGTTCACTCTAAGCATGGAGAGTCTGCTTTTAGCTATTATGCCAGCCGCAGCTGGAACCAGCTTCCAGAAGAGATCAGGTGTGCTCCTACAGTAGTCACATTCAAATCAAGACTCAAAACACATCTGTTTAGCTGTGCATTTACTGAATGAGCACTGTGCCACTGTTTGTCCGACTGTTACTGCACTTCATTTTATTCTAAATAGTTTTAATTTACTGTATTTTATTTTTATCATAATTTTTATTTTTCATTATTTCTTATTTTTTATTCTAAACTGTTTTAATTATTCTGATTTATTTTGATTATTTTAATTTCTTCTATGTAAAGCACTTTGAATTGCCATTGTGTATGAAATGTGCTATATAAATAAACTTGCCTTGCCTTGCCTTGCCAGAACACCCTAGGAACCACTTAACCACCACCAGAACACCCTAGGAACCACTTAACCACCCAGGAACCACTTAACCACCGAGAACACCCTAGGAACCACTTAACCACCGAGAACACCTTAGGAACCACTTAACCACCCAGAACACACTAGCAACCATTGAACCACCCCAAACACCTTATCAACCACTTAACCACCACCAGAACACCCTAGCAACCACATAACCACGCAGAACTCCCTAGAAACCACTTAACCACCGAGAACACCCTAGGAACCACTTAACCACCCAGAACACCCTAGGAACCACTTAACCACCCAGAACACCCTAGGAACCACTTAACCACCACCAGAACACCCTAGGAACCACTTAACCACCCAGAACACCCTAGGAACCACTTAACCACCACCAGAACACCCTAGGAACCACTTAACCACCACCAGAACACCCTAGGAACCACTTAACCACCAGCAGAACACCCTAGGAACCACTTAACCACCGAGAACACCCTAGGAACCACTTAACCACCCAGAACACCCTAGGAACCACTTAACCACCACCAGAACACCCTAGGAACCACTTAACCACCAGCAGAACACCCTAGGAACCACTTAACCACCCAGAACACCCTAGGAACCACTTAACCACCAGCAGAACACCCTAGGAACCACTTAACCACCCAGAACACCCTAGGAACCACTTAACCACCCAGGAACCACTTAACCACCGAGAACACCCTAGGAACCACATAACCACTCAGGATCCCCATAGCAACCACTGAACCACCACCATAACACCATAGCAACCACATAACCACCCAGAACACCCTAGCAACCACTTAACCACCACCAGAACACCCTAGGAACCACATAACCACCCAGGACCCCTATAGTAACCACTTAACCAACACCAGAACACCTTAGCAACCACATAACCACCCAGAACACCCTATAGGAACCACTTAACCACCAAGAACACCCTAGGAACCACTTAACCACCCAGGACACCCTAGCAACCACGTAAACACACAGAACACACATAACCAGCCCAAACACCCCTAGCAACCACTTAACCACCCAGACCACTCTAGCAACCACTTAACCACCCTGGAAGAATAAAACAAGAAAATGCTCAGAACTAACAACCTTGTCTGACTGAACTATTCAAGTTGAATATTTGTGAATTAAAGAATATTACATTTGTTTTTCATTCTCGTGCGGTGTAGCCAAACCCTCAAGACATTTAATAAGAAAAGGGTAGAGGGAAACATGAGGTTTAACTCTAGCATCTCTCTGTCTTTGAGTCATGCAACTCATAGAAGCACCAGTGGGGTTCCTGAACGCAACCCAAGATCTCTGTCTGTCGAAATATCACTGCTGTGGCCCCGGAGACAGACGCAGCTGAGGTCCCACAGTGAGGGGTGGCTCAGCGTTCGGGGCCTCAGGACCTCCAGCCGTTTCTTCACCTGAATTTGAGAAACCAGAAGGTCAAACGAGCTCATCCGGTCCTGCCAGCAAACAATAAACCACAGCAATTTACTTTGCAACAAAATAACCCAGGGCGACATTGACCCAGGATTAAATGCTCATTACTATGTCAACAATTGTCATTTAATTAATTTTAGGATCAGACAACCGTCATTTCACAGTCTGTGTTAACTATAGACCCAACATAGTCTGGCTATGAGCAACCTAGAGCCCGACCGATAAAGGATTTTGAAGGCCGATACCGATACAAATATTTTTGGGTTTTAAAATTCGATATTCCGATATATCGGCCAATATTTTATTTATTTATTTTAATTTTTTTAAACTGGAGCTGATTAGTCACAAATTTTGTCATGCTTATTTGAGTTAAGAGAACTGATGGGGATGTTCTTTTAATTGTTATTTAAGCAATGTATGTATCGTGACCAACTCAACGAGTGTTCCCAACAGGAACGGTGTAGAGTGCCCTCTGGTGGACAAACTATACAACTCCAACACTCATGACATGGTTCAAGCGTGTTTCGTCCGTTTTTATTTTATTTTTGAAATATTCATTTATCGGCCATTATAACTGCCTATACTGATAGTTTGGAAAATGCCTAATATTGGCCGATAATATCAGTCTGCCGATATATCGGTCTGGCTCCTAGCCATGTCGTTTTTGCCAAAATAACTTGCGAGATGTATGATCTTCCATCACATAAGCAAAATCAACAGTAATTACAATCTATTCTTGGGCTATGGTTTAGACGTCTATAAAATTGCTAAATCGCTTGCTGGAAACTGATATTTTTTAAGTTGATAAATGAGAAATAAAAGAGAAATCTTTTGATCAATGGCCAAAACCTTGCAAAGAAATCCACTGTTTTCCTCCTCTGAGCTCCATCAGCTTTTATACGTCTCTTCTTTGGGCTATTGTCTGACCTTTGACCTCCTCTAAACAAGAGCAGAGTGAACTAGAGTAAATGGTATCTGTGTTAATGCAGTGGGAAAGACCTTTAAAAGGAGTGTTTCTATTGATGAATGAAATACACTGCTCAACCTCCTACAGTGGCTTTGCTCTTTAAACACGGGAATGAGAAGCTGTTCCTTGCGGGAATTCTTTCGCTTTGCCCATAAAAGTTGTCGAAACACTGAAAAGTTATCTGTCGTCCTGCATTATTGTGTTTCTAACAGAGCGAAGCATCACTCCTGCTGTTCTGAGCTTCAATTCAACACACGGCAAACACAGCCTGAGCTGAGGAGTTATAAGAAAGCTATAGATCTGCTCAAGTGTCTCGTAGAGAGACAGGATGGCCAATGAATGCTCTGAAAGCTCTGTCATGCCTGCAGGGATGGAAGATCTCAGCGTGGGATCACTGCACTTCCCGTGCCAGACAGTTCCTGGCAGTGACATTACTTTGAACCGGCTTGCATTCAGGAGGAAGACTGAATAAATCACATCTGATCTCACCGATCTGGGGTGCGTTCGTTAGACAACTATGGTCGCAAGTTGGTCGCAATTTCCATTGAACTCTATTGGCAACGACGGAACTTAGTTGGCTAACGATGCTTTTGGGAAACGTACCCCTGAGCGATTCATCTCGGTGAAAACCAAAAGTTACTGTCATCAATTTCACTTTATGCACATTGACAGGGTGACTCCCTTGTTCTCTTCCTTTCTTTGATTGTGAATAAAAGCCAAAGAACAGGAAGGAAGGAATCAGAGAATGTGAGGTTTTCATTATTGCCTTCAAAATAAACTCAAGGCCTTTGACTTTGCAGTGTTTTGAACTCTCTGAAATGCATTAACGGTGTTGCAAGAGAGATCTTCATTTCAAAACAAATCTCTTTAATATCTCAAGTGTATTGACTAAATGCATTCTGCTTCTCAGATGTCCCCAATCCCGATCTCAAAACAGTCTCAAACTGCTCAGATTTGCCAGGAAACCAAAGACAAAGATCTCAAGTCAAACATTTTCTAAATAATCAGAAATACTCTTCACATAAATTTTATGCGGTATCTATCTATACTCTTTATGTTTTTAGGAGGAACATCGGCAACAGCATTGGTACTCATGTAACTGGGAAGAACATTCAAGGAGGCATGTTTGTAATTTAACTGACAAAAATATACCAAAGAGACAATTTAAATACAAAAAAATTGGCACAAGTGTTCAGTGAATTTCACAATGTCGCAATCCACAGTGATTTCTCAACTTTCATCAAGAACATTTCTTTGGAAGCAAAGTTCCCAAAGGAAGGTTGTTTTGCTCAAATGTTGCTCTATTTAAACTAGACTCATTATAGATGTGTTTTGTTCATTTAAAACAAAACAAACAGCTCTTTGCCTGGCCCAACTTACACAAGCATTCCTTTCCGTGTTCGGGCCGGGTGAGGTTTCCCATGTTGAGGCAAATTAAGCCGCAGGTTCCACTCCTGGTGGCGCCTTTCCATCAAATCCTTAAAGATTCAACTTTGCAAGCCCCTGGAACCCTAAGACTTGTGGTTTTCTACACACTGCTTGGCGGGTCATGGTAATAACGCCCCTCCTCGGACCCATTCGGGCATCCCAGGGAGAATGTGCAGTATCAGGCGGGATTCCTTGCACACAGAGTCCAAAATTCTCGTCCAAAATCTTTGCACGTTAAAAAATAAATAGAATCTCACTTCAATATTAACACACATGCCTCCGAGACCGTCATCCGTCATAAAAAAATTCGGAATCAGGTTCGATTTTCTGTGTTTTTGCATCCATAGGAAGGTGTTGACAACACGGAGCCATCAAATGACGAATGCGACAAAACCCTGAAAATTTCGGACTCACTGTACAAGGACCTTGAGTCTGGTTCTCAGGCGGTTGTGTGATGGACTGTACTTATGTTTTGAACCTCCAGAGAAGCAAAATAGTTTGCTGATGGCAGCCCCGAGAAGTGCACCTTCGCAGGCTTGAATGTAGGAATTGATGGAACAAAGTGTGGGCTCAGGGGAGACTTCAACCCCCTCTGACCCGCTCGGGCGTCCCAGAGAGGGTGCACCGTCCCGGGCACGATTCAGTGTCAGGAAATCCTTCACAAAAAACTGTGTCAAACATCCAACCTGACCTACCCTGGCCAGTCGGAGCAGAGGCAGAGAACGGTTTGTTCCCGGTGGATGATGGAATCGATGGGAGTATTTTGTTTACTTTTTGTGTCACTTTTGATCAATTTAATGGATCCTTGCTGAATAAAAGTATTTTTTTTTTTACTCCAAATTTCAGAACTAGTGAGCATTTAGAACAACAGTTTTCAATTTATATGTAAATTACTTCACTCAACATACCTGAAATTTCCATTTACACACATAGATTGCACACATTCATATAGAAGCTTGTTTCCGGCACAGAATGAAAAATAAAAAAGGTAATTGTTTTTTTTTTTTTATTATTTTATTTATGAAGGGACCATGCACAATTTTTTAACATAAAATGACCATTTCCTGTATTGTACTGGATTTAGCCAGAGGCTATTTTTCATCCGTAGTCCCTAAAACAGTACAAAGCTAACAAAACATTACACAGACAATACCAATGTTCACATACAATAAATGCATACATACACATAATGTCAAGGCCATAAAACAACATAAATAAATCAGTCAATCAATTTAACTACAACAATCTCAATGGTTACATAATTGGTTCAATTTTAAAAATGATTTCAGCTTCAATTTAAAAAGACCATGAGCTTAACACAATTGCGACTTTTTATTTCACAGTTATGACTTTCTCACAATTGCGAGTTTACATCTCGTAATTCTGACTTTATTTCTTGGTCAGAATTGTCAGAATTGATTGATACAAAGTCGAACTTGCATGATATAAAGTAAGAACTGTGAGATATAAAGTCAGAATTGATTGATATAAAGTCTAAATTGTGTGATATAAAGTCAGAATTGTGAGATATAAAGTCAGAATTGCGAGATATAAAGTCAGAATTGCAAGATATAAAGTCAGAATTGCGAGATATAACGTCCGAATTGCGAGATATAAAGTCAGAATTGCGAGATATAAAGTCAGAATTGCGAGATATAAAGTCAGAATTGCAAGATATAAAGTCAGAATTGCGAGATATAAAGTCAGAATTGCGAGATATAAAGTCCGAATTGCGAGATATAACGTCCGAATTGCGAGATATAAAGTCAGAATTGCGAGATATAAAGTCAGAATTGTGTGATATGAAGTCAGAATTGTGACATATAAAGTCAGAATTGCGAGATAAAGTCAGAATTGCGAGATATAAAGTCAGAATTGCGAGATATAAAGTCAGAATTGCAAGATATAAAGTCGAAATTGCGAGATATAAAGTCAAAATTGCGAGATATAAAGTCAGAATTGCGAGATATAAAGTCAGAATTGCAAGATATAAAGTCGAAATTGCGAGATATAAAGTCAAAATTGCGAGATATAAAGTCAGAATTGCGAGATATAAAGTCAGAATTGCGAGATATAAAGTCAGAATTGCGAGATATAAAGTCAGAATTGCGAGATATAAAGTCAGAATTGCGAGATATAAAGTCAGAATTGCGAGATATAAAGTCAGAATTGCGAGATATAAAGTTGAAATTGTGTGTTGTAAAGTCAGAAATGTGAGATATGAAAAATTCTCACTATAGATATGAGGGGAAAAAGTTTTTACTTTTTTGCGACTTTATCTCGCAATTGCGACTTTATTTCTCACAATACTGACTTCACATCTCGCAATTGTGAGATAAAAAGTCGCAATTAATTTTAAATTTGTTTTATTCAATGGAGGAAACAAGCTTCCATACATTCATACCTCAAACATGAATTTTGTAGTTTGAACTGCAAGTTGCTAAACAAGAACCACAAACATGGTCATTAGACAAATCGTACAACCACTGTATAGCAACTTTCATTTTTACACATTTCCCTGATCTGATTCTGCATAATTCCTTTAATGAATTCAAAGGTGCAGTCTGTAAGATTGACAGACAGCTAGTGGTTGAAATGGGTACTGCAGAAACAAATTCGAAATATCGCAGATCGTCGTTTCCTCCGCCCCGTCCTCCTCAGCCTCGACGCTCACGTGGGTTGCCAGTTTGAGGACACGCCACAAGAACAATCGCAAATTTGACAATGAAAGCCGAGGATACTTGTACACTGTAAGTTGATTTATTTATATCGCGTTTTTATTAAGCTCCCATTCATTGAGATTTTAGATGGGTGCGGAGACATTTTTTTAGGTTGGGCAGAATCTGCAATCTTTGACCCAGTTTCTTCACTGGTTTTCCATTGCTGCAATACACTGTGTTTTACGCCAACTGGCAACCTGTGGTGTGGAGATACTATAGGGTACGTTTACAACGTGCGATATACCACAGACCAAAACAAAAACAGATTTAAAGGAAAGTAACTGGCTGTAGAAGTGCTTTTCAGAGAAAATAATACTCAGCATGTTTCCTAAATATCTTCAAACTTAACATTTTAAGGTATTTTTATGTTTTAGTCCAGTCAAAAACGTACATACAGCACCTAAACATCGCATATAAAGCATGCACAAATCATTCTTAGTCAATTTCCCTGTGCGTGTGTTTATGGAGACGGATAAGCATTATAGAGTCATTGTGTGCTGGGCTGGAAGGTGGTAAAGCTTTTACGAAACAATGGCTTTTTGTTTTTGAATGATTTCCACCAATTCTGCCTCTGCGTTGAGCGGCACTATTCAATCGGCAAAACAATCGTCTGAACGGAGCAGTGCGTGAGTGATGATAACCACCGACTATCGTCCTCTGTGACGCAAAACTCGATCGGCGTGCACTCTCTTCCCTACTGTTGCTGCAATAGTCCCACCCTGCTCCTTACACACACACACACTTCCTAATTAAACCCAGGAGTGCCTAGCTCAGGCCGGTCAGCCTTTGTTCAACTTTCCCTCATCAAAAGCTCTTGCAGATATTATGCAGAGCTGAGTCCATCGGCCTCAGACAGACGTATCCCACAATGCCCCAAAGAAGGAAAGACGTCAAGCCTCCCCCACGGGAAACCGCAGAGCAACGATTGATAGAAATCTGTACGCGATTGTGATTGTTTGAGTGAAAGTTAACATGATACTGTTCAAAAGCTTGAATACTTTAATTCAGCAAAGAAGCATTACACTGATCAAAAGTGACAGTACATGCGTTTATAATAGTAGAAAAGATTTATGAATGAAATAAATGCAACACTGTTATAAAAATTGATAATACTTAGAAATGTTTCTGCATCAAATGAGCGCGTTAGAATGATTTCTGAAGGATCATGACATTTTTAATGACTATTTACCTCAGTTACTATTAAATAGTCTGTTCTTGCACTGTTTATCATTCTCAGTGTGTAAATACTGTAAACTCTGTGATTAGTCCTCAGTATTCATTTGTAAACACTGTTTGTTTTATTTACTGTGTACTATCGCGCTGTACGCTGTGTAAGCCTTGTGAAAAGAGTTTGATGAAATCTCAAAGGAAGCGGCCCGATGTCGCGGTCAATTGGGTTGTGTCGTTTCTTGACGTGAGATCGGTTGACCTTTGAATGACCTCTTCAGACAATGATCTCAGAGCTGGGATTCAGGAAAACACTATGACATCAGCACTGGTATCAATGAGCCTCAGGACACACACACACACACACAACCTAATCCGCTCATATAAATTTTAATGGGAAAACAAAGAACAATCCAAGCTTGTCATAGTTACTCACGTTGCTGCAATGTGAAAGTGTGTAGTTAACATAAGCGCTTTCTTCCACAAGGGCCCATTTTTGAAGAAAAGGTGGTTTTAGGCAAGAAATATTATGGCCCTTGAGGGAAAAATCCAGTCAACACAGCAATTGTTGAAAAATGTTGATTAAAAAAACTCAACTCGTGTTTTAACTAAGAAAAATCTAAATTAAAGCATTGTGTCGGCATCCACATGCACTCTTAGAAAAAAAAGGTACAAAAGCTGTCACTGGGGCTGTACCTTTTCAAAAGGTACACTTTTGTACCCAAAGGCTGCATATTGGTACCTTAGTGGTACATATTAGAACCTAAAATGTACATATTAGCACCTAAAATGTTCATATTAGCACATAAAATATACATATTACCACCTTAAATGTACGTATTAGCACCTGAAATGTACATATTAGGACCTAAAATTGACATTAGCTCCCAAAATGTAAATATTAACACCTTAAATGTACTTATTAGCACCTAAAATATACATATTAACACCTAAAATGTACATATTAGCACCTAAAATGGACAAAAATGTACCTTTTGAAAAGGTACAGCCCCAGTGACAGCTTTTGTACCTTTTTTCTGAGAGTGTGGTTTAAAGTCGGCATGAAATGTGTCCAATTTTCTAAATGCATGCTATTGATCTCATTGGGAACGATTTATGATGTTAGTTTGAACTGCTACCGCTGATAATGTACTAAATACCTTAAATATGGAGAGTAGAGATACTGGATATGTGATAGGCAACACATTAACCAAGCAATCAGTTTCACTAAACAGGTGAATGTGCTCTTTTAACACAGATATTTAAAGGGACAGGAGGATGGATTTTGGCTTCAAGTGATATAGGTTTGTGAAATTATATTGATATTGTCTTGCTTCATGTATGTCATTTTCATTAAATCTGTCTAAAAGTGGCCAAAAATGTAGGTCAAAACACAGAAACAAGCAGCATCTTAGCATTTTCGGTTCCATCGTCCTGAAGTCAATGGGTTTTCTGACATAATGTTTGTGCTGAACATATTTTCCAATTTTATACAACATAAAATACATCAGTAATACCACGTTGTGTTTAAAAAAAAAAAAAAGTTTTTACTTGTCTTGAAAAAGGTTAAGTGTTACACAGTGCGCATCTGAAGCATCTCAGCTGAAGAAAATAATATACATTATTTATCGGCTTTTTTAACGGATATGGTGGCCGACTTCACACTAACTGCAAAATGTCCAACAAATAATGACTTTACATGTCTCTCTACACCTCACAAAAAGCTCTCACTTTAAAATATAGCAGTCGTATGGATGGACTACTCGAGTTATAAGCAGTATCTGTCAATGAATCATCTATTATATCCACTCTCAATGCATCACGCACTATTAAAACCAAATCAAAGCTCATTTTATTAGGCTTTTGGGCATCTACAAAAGCGTGAAACTGAAGTGAATGGTTGAGACGGCGAGTGCAGGAAGCATGAGGGTGTGTGTCGCACAGCAGCTGTGGAGGTCGGGAAGCGTTTAACGCTGATGTCATGAGAGGTACGGTCCTCACACCGCAAACTTTCCTTTTATCTCACCTCGGGAAAAGCTCACAGCTCATCCGTCATCCTCCAGGCAGGAACGCACGGGTTGGTGTGCTTGAAGATGATTACTTAATCTATTCGACATATTGAAGTGATTTAAAAAGATAATAATTTAAAACACAGCCCTTTGAACGACATTTTGTCCCCTATTTTCATCAATACAACACTTAATATACATTATATTTGTCCATCTTATTTGCATATCGGTAATGATTCTCTCTAATGTTTTTTTTATTATTCAATTATTGAATTTATTTGTTGTCCACCCTGTTATATTGACTACTCAGTTCATATTACAAGGAGTTAATCTCTTTTAAGCTCCATGGCTTATCCGTTTGGGGTCTCTGAGACTTTTTTTATGTGAATTTAAAGATGTGAGCAGGTTACTGTCGGACACAGCAGTAGTGTGTTTATGGGATCGCAGGGCGTGATTATTATCTGTGAAGTGTGAACATTCCTGCCTCCTCCTCCTCCGCCGAGGGACGAGCGTGAAAAGGGTTTTTCGTGGAGGCCGAAACCGGGCCAAAGTGTATGACCCACCGAGGGGAACATAAAATACTCAGATGACGCCTTTAGAAAACTGCAGATTTACTTTACCTCAGAAAAAACACTCATATAAAAATATCTCAATTGTTTTTCGATTAAATGGAGTCTCCAGTTGTTAATAGTAGAGATCTCAACAACATCTGTATAGCTTTATGGCTCTAGACTCTTAATGGATGGCAACTAGTAAATAATTTCTATTTATATTCTATTTTTTATTAATTAGAACATATGAACGGCACAGATGGGTAATTTCTGGTATTCTGTGCCTCATAAAATGTAGTAAATCAAACTCAGTTTTTACATGTTTGTGTAGTCATGATAGGGCGATGTAAAACACTTAAAATGTATATTCTAGTCAAGCTTGGGTAAATGAATGTAACCATTTATTAAACAAAATAAATCAAATGGAAGATCAAAAATGTCCACAGGGCATTTTGGTTCAGTACTACAGTATTGGTACGATTGTCATTGTCACTGAATTATCAGAATGTATTATTTTGCTGATTTTATGAATTTATTGTAAAAAAATAATTAAAAAGTAACTGCTTAATAGGGTGGACAAACTGATAACAGGGTGGGCAAATTAATGACAAGTGGTATAAAGAATGGATGGAAAATTTCCTATCGCTCACAAACAACTAGTTACAATTTTCCTTGATTTTGAACTGGAGTTGGGAAACAATATCTAAAACATAACAAACAGACTTTAAATGCACTACTTCATTAACTTTTACAATCACAATGTTCACTCTCGGTGTCCACCCGGTTAGCTCTTACAACAGGGTGGACATTTCTGACCTAAAATCAGCCATTGAGCAAAAACAAGCTAAGGTTTAGGCTATCAAATAAACAGTTGCATGGCCTTTAAAACTATCATTTTAAAAATATGATTTTTTCTACTAACTTTTTTTCATTTAACAGGGTGGACGTACTAAGGTTGATCACATTTAGGCTAATTTTAAAGATAAAATAGGTTAAAATAATCGAGGATCTTGCTCACTAGCGCAAGTAACTAATTTAAACGGAAAGTAGTCAAGTTAACAAGGTGGACAATAAATTGATTCATAATTGTTCAAATAAATTGAATAATTGGAAAAATATATAAGAGAGAATCATTAATGGTATAGGCTACCTCCAAAATAATGACATACCCATGTGTAATAATGAAAAAGGGCAACAGACCTGGGGACAATATTTTGATGAAGTTCAAAATAGTATAAAAAGTTTTTAAATAATTTTTTTAATCAATTTCAACATACTTAGAGGTCAAATTGCGTTATTTATGACAAAAAAACGGTTTAAATTTGATATTGCTACATTTTTAAGCAGTAAGATCATGATCTTAACAGGGAACGGCACTTAATCTCAGGAATGACCCAGATGTCTACTCCGAAATATAATTTAAGGCTTACCTGCAAACAAAGTCTTCTGTCTAAATGAAATGTTATTTGTGAAGTTGAACAAATGGCCTACTGTGTGATGTGTAAAATGTGTAGGCTGTTCTTACACATGCGCGTTGAATGTAACGGCTCAGATCGGCCTGGGCTTCGGCCGCTCAGTCCTTGACTATAGGAAATGTGGAGTCCAGGGAGGAGTCGGTTCCCACACCCAGAAGAAGGGCTTTCGGCTGGTCTAACACAAACACTGCAGCCCTCAGGAAGGAAAGGGTTCCCAGACACCCCACAGACTGACCCAACGCCAGCCGAGGAGCGATCGGCGATCTGAGGCGAGTGACTCGCTCACTAAACGCAGGTTTGCGTAGGCCTAACGTTACACGCACACTGTACACAGCGAGAATAAATATGCTCGTTTACAGTTCCGTGGAGTTTTGTCAAGTCAAGTATAGCTGAAAAGTAATATTCAAAAACACAGATCAAGCTTACCTGTCTCCCATTGTGTTTTATGGTTTTATCCGATGAAATGCTGTAGTGTTTTGATTCGCGACTCGCGAGTCGTTTAGACCGTTTGCTAATCGATTGGGTTGATTCATTGAAATGAATGACCTAACGATTCTTTTGTGATTCACGAAACGTTTCATTCCAACCGCTTTGTGAACCGAACCGAACGATTCATTAAAATGAATAGGCTGGTTACTTTTCGCGAAAAGAGTAGTTCGCCACTGTGTGAACAAAACCGATCCATTAAAATTAATTTACTAGAATTATCTCGTTACGATTCGCGAAAGGAGTCGTTTGGGCCACTTTGCGAAGCGAGTTGACATATCACTGAAAATAATCGAGTAAAATAACCAAATTTCAAAATAATCATTCTTTCAGTCGATTTTTTTCTCCAGCAGGAAAATCGAAAAAAAAGAGCAAGAGCTCTTTATTCTTTCGCAAATCACAAAATAATCAATGATGCCGCTTTGCTATCCAATTTGATTCATATTGAAAAGAATCAACTAGAATAAAAGATTATTTTACGATTTGCGAAACTGTCTTTCAGACGGCATAGCAAACCCATTTTACACATTTAATAAAACCAAATGATTAATCAGAAATCACTATTAGTTTAATCCACCTGTGTAATATTTTTTGGTTTTTAGTAATGAAATTGTCTATCTGAATAGAGTTGTTTTCTCTGCAAAATGTAGGTTTCAACAAAAACATTTATTCTTGTAGAAATATGTTTGGTGAATTGTCCCTGTATGTGTACAGTATGACGTTATTTCTGATATAAAGACAAAACTGAAAGATTTGGATAGCCTATGAGCTTACCTCATAAAACTCATAAAAACTATTGCATTGGTGTTGTAAAAACACTCCATCAAACATACCCTGTTCATTCATAAACACACACTCATGTACTGGCAGGGGCGTGAAGTTCAGTCTCCATATGTGTGTTTGAGCGTCTCTCTCTCTCTCTCTCTGTCATAATCAAATTAGTTTTGCTGTCCATGTCTAATGGACCCGTCTCCGCAGTTCAGGATAAATAGGCGCAGTCTCAGAGCAGTTCACACACACACACACACACACACACGTAACATCTTCTCTCTTACAGCCATGCCTCACAGCGCAGGAAACACACACACATTTCAACGTGAGAGTTCACGCAGCATAAAGTTCATTTGGAAATCTCTGCCAGTTCACATGTGTCTTTAAATTGAACAGAACTTTACAAGTAAATTAGTGTACGTTTGTTTTAATTCTTCCACCATGTAGGCTATCTTCCAAATGTTAGTTTTTTTGGGTCTTTATTGGTGTGAAATCGGATTAAACTATAGAATTACTGCCTGGCAAAAACTTGATATGATTATTCTTGGTTTATCGTTCCAAGTACAGAATCACTGCTTCCAAAGACATTGAGAAACTTGGTTGATGTTCCCCAAGCATTAAACTCGTGCAATGAATAGCACAATTTCAATTTTTGACCCCCTTTGCAGCGAGCCTTTCTGAGCACAGCCGATGATTATTGTTTTTTGCATGGGAAATATCATCTTATACATATTTTATGCAGATTAATAACTGTAAACTAGAATGAAAATTATTTTGGGGAATCACATTGCGATCTGATTTGACTGATTAATTGAAAAGAATTGAATAAAATGAATGATTCTTTTGGGATTCACAAAGCAACAATTCATACCGCTTTGCGATCCGGTTTAACTGATTCATTTAAAGGAACTAAGTAGAATGAACAAATCTTTTAGTATTCACAAAGCTCATTCAAACTGCTTTGCAAACTGATTTCAATGATTCATTGAAAAGAACTGACTAAACTGAATGATTCTTTTGGGATTCACAATGCAACAATTCATACCGCTTTGCAATCCGCTTTAACTGATTCATTGAAAGGAGTAGAATGAACAAATCTTTTAGTATTCACAAAACAATCATTCAAACTGCTTTGCAAACTGATTTAAATGATTCATTGAAAAGAATTGACTAAAATGAATGATTCTTTTGGGATTCACAAGGCAACAATTCGTACCGCTTTGCAATCCGGTTTAACTGATTCATTGAAAGGAGTAGAATGAACAAATCTTTTAGTATTCACAAAACAATCATTCAAACTGCTTTGCAAACTGATTTAAATGATTCATTGAAAAGAATTGACTAAACTGAATGATTCTTTTGGGATTCACAAAGCAACAATTCATACCGCTTTACTGATTCATTGAAAATAATTGACTAAAAATTAATGATTCTTTTGAGATTCACCTAGTAACAATTCAAACCGCTTTGCAAAACCTTATATATATATATTTAATGTCAGTCAAACATGACGTTGTAGTTCTGACGTTATCAAACATGATCCTGGAAGGTAAAATGTTTGGCCTTGATCTCTCTCTCTCTCTCTCACATTTAATTCCTGCTTATTCATTAAATAAAAGTCTGACTGTCTGGAGAACAGCTTGCGCTTTTAAAAGTCCTGCACAGATGTTGTGGTGCCGCTGTATCTCGAGTTACTCGCTTATCAGCTTCACAATGTCAACAGAATGAATGAATGATGGCAGCAGGATGTTCCTCAAGCTGAGAGAGATCAGGGCTTCTCCAATTAATGCCATTTTCTTTTTTTAATCACTCTCTATTAATTTTTTTTTTAACTGATTAAACCTTTATCTCTAAGTATTAAAGTTCAGCATGTGTGTCATCCAGCTGTGGTTGTATAAATCCTCTAATCAAATAACATTTAATAACTCTCTCTGTGCGGTTAGCCAAACCAATGTCTGCCCAAAAATCTGAATGTTCATTTCATAAATGGCAATGCAGTTTTCATTGCAGCGACATGAGTAATATAAGAGCATAATTCATATGTCAGATTTCATGTGTTCTTCGAGCATGGGGCCTGTTTTCAGTCCTGAGCACTCCTGCCCTCTGCTGTTTAAAGGAGACACTGCACTGAATGTTAATGTACACATCTGCAGTCACGGTGAGAGACACGCTTTAGTGAATTATTCATTTCTTGCATAAACATTTTTTTATGCGTGCATTCTAATAGAAAGTTGATCTGTAGATTCATGTTTCTTTCTTGGTTTCTGTCAGATTTGGTTTGGTAAAAGGGCTTGATTTGCTAATTTGCATCATTTATGCTCCGAAGTTACAAAACGCGGAAGTGAGTTAGCATTTTAGCACTACGGTTCCCTCGCTCTAAAGCCTAATATGCTGCGCCCCAATTCGCATACTATCCGTCCTAAATAGTATTCGAAAATAGAATTAGTACGTCCCAAATCGTAGTATGTTGAAATGAGTGTTTCAAAGATACCCGGATGGTCTACTTTTTCCGGTCAGAATCCGAAGTGTAGATCGATGCACACTCTAACGGCTGATATTGCCCACAAACCATTGCGCGTTGGACGAGGATTCGGTTAGAACTACAAACACGAGTAAAAAGTTTAAAAAAAAACTACAGACTCGATACGGAGGACGGTTGTGTAGAGAGGTTTAGATAAAGAGCTTTGAGTGATTAATTATCAGTATCAAACCTGACGAAAATGAATTTATTCAATGTTGTCCACATTATATTGCATTTGCAGCAGCATTGTGAACTTTTGTAAAGAGACGTTTAGCCATTACGTTTTAAATGCATCATTATATTCAAATTGCAAACACGAGGAAAAAACCCACAACTGGCAGATGAACCTGCTCTCCGAAATTGTAGGAAATAAAATTGGATAGAATGGAGGATTTTAACTGTGACGAGATGATTGACAGGGCAGTTTACGGTGACAGGATGCACGCAGCACGCGACAGAGCTGTCCGTTAAAGATGACGTGATAGTATGTCCCAAAGCTTGCCTACTCTTTTGCTACACACTCAAAAGTATGTACTTTTTCCTCACAAAAAGAGTACATACTTTTAGGGCGTAGTATAAGTAAGCGAACTGGGACGCAGCATATGGGATTTTTGAATGGGTTTTTGCTAAATCGCCTGAAATAAGGTCTGTGGTGAACAAAGCCTCTAAATATTTTCACGTTTTGATCTCTGACATAGAACACACAGTTATAACTTGCTTGTGGTTTTTTAAACTTTATTGTGTGTGATTGTGTTTTTTAAAATCTTTATATAGCCTAGGCTTCAAAATGTATACATTTTGGATTAACTTGTAAAGATTATTTCGCTAGACAAAACGTGTAAGGGTCACAACTCTTTGTTAAACACAGATCTTATTTTTTGCGATTTTCCAAAAGTCTATGAGGAAAATCCATTGCTTTTCGTTAGAGGGAACTGCGCCGCTAGCTTCCGAGTTGTCCTACAAAGTGACGTCATCACTTCGGCACTCCCCTGAGGTAATAACCAATGACTGACAGAATACTGAACTTCGAAATAAATTTTAAAATAGGCCTATTATATGTTAGCCTTTTTATATATAGGTAGACTATCATTGTAACTTTTTTTTTTATAAATACAAATAAATCATTCTTCCAAAACGTATTTTTGTCCTACATTGATTTAAACTGTTGATATTTTAGACCTGACGGGCTGGTTTTCGCGGGTAATTGCATACAGGGATAGAGAGAAGTTGCTCCGCCTGGTGTGGAAGTGGCAAAGGTAAGTTGTGTGTGTGTGTGTGTGTGTGTGTGTGTGTGTGTGTGTGTGTGTGTGTGTGTGTGTGTGTGTGCTCTTGAGAATCACCCGTTCAAACAAACGCCGAACAAAAGAGAGTCTGCGGGAAAAGAGGAGTCAGAGCTCATAATATATATATATATATATATATATATATATATATATAAACTGGCTTGGCTTCAGAGATGGAGAACTAAAGGGTTTTAAATGTTGTAAAAGCGACTCACTGATGGTGTTCTTTAGTTTCTCATTTCAATAAGTTTGTAGATTCAATGTTTCCAGTGTTTAACAATTTTACGTTCTGGGAACGTTAGTTTTTGGTTCCCAGAACGTTCCCCTATTGTTTACCCAGGAAAGGTTTCTTAACGGTAATTGAACATTTAAGATTAGGGGAACGTTCCTTTTAGGTTATAAAAATAGAACCTAAAATAACGTTCTTAGAACATTCTTATTTGGTTCCTAAAAAAATAACCAAATGGGACCATATGGGGAATGTTCTGTGTTTGCTGCGTTTGTGTGTTCATTTATTTATTTTGTGTGTGTTTTGGATCATTTGAGTTCAGGCTCAGTTTTCCCATGTCAATCTTATTCATTTTTTATATATATATTTTTCATTTAAGATAACATTGCCTTGATTCTTGTCTGTGTGTTGTGTGTCTCAGTCTCACATAATGTGATAGATTATAGTGAACGCTGCTAAAACAGATGGTTCAATCCCTCCTCACAATCAAGATTAGGATTATACAGGCACCCTGTGCCACACACACTTACACACACATAATCAGTGTGTCTTAAAGAAATGAAACACAAAGAACAATAGAGACAAATACAATAACTTCATTCTAGATGTTTTGCTGGAGTCACCACCAGTCAGGGATAGAAGAACACAACAGTGAAATGCATTCATGAATCTGTGCACACACTTTTGTATGGATTTTGCAGTGATTTTTGGCTTTTTCTGCATTTTAGTTTTTAAAATGATATGTGTTAACTACAAAAACACAAATTTGTGAACACTGTGACATCATGTGAATATAACGTATTGCAAAATGACATCGCCAACTACTGGCCTGGCAGTAATAATAGTGTTTTTCGTTTTGACGTGTGAACTGGGATGGTTTTGACAATGTTAGCATCTGTACACGAAAAACGCAAAAGAAAATGATTATTTCCAGTACATAATGAGCCCTTAGTGCACATATGATGACAGTTCTCTTCAAGTTCACCCAGAGGAAGCTGTTCAACATTAACTAATTCATTAACAAGAACATGTTTGACTAACATTTTTGACTATTTTTGCATTGAAGATTTTGCTTTAATATTTTGTGCATTTTTACCTAATCTAATACTAAGTGTGAGTTACGCGACCAGTCATAACTTTGAGGTCCGTAAGTTATTTGAAAGAAATGAACACTTTTACTAAGCAAGGGTGAAAAATGATTGTAAAGACATTTATTATGTTGCAAAAACAGTTTTCAACTCTGATATTAATCAGAAATGTTTTTTGATCATCAGATCATCATATTAAACTGATTTCTGAAGGATCATGTGACTCTGAAGACTGGAGTAATGATGCTGAAAATTCAATAGTTGTCAAATAGTAATAATATTGCACAGTATTATTGTTTTCACTGCATTTCTGATCAAATAAATTAGCAGAAGAGACTTCTTTCAACAACACTGAAGCATGATACTGACTCGTACACAGTGTTTTATTGCCCTTGGAAACTCATCTGCAAATGCTTTGGCAGCACAACTGTGTTTGTGACTCCAACAAAATGCATTAAAAGCGAGTGATTGACAGACAGAGGCTGTAAGCCATAAATGCTCCGGCGATACAGATGTACGATTATTAGTCATGCCAATAAAGCACATTAGACTGAAACTGAGAGACAGACCGTGTGTGTGTGTGTGTGTGTGAGTGTGTGAGAGAGTGAATGATAGTCTACGCTATCTCACGACCAATTCGTACGAATTCGTATGAGTGATTCAAAAGTGGCTAAGTAATTCGTACTAATTCATATGACCTCACTCGTACGAATTTGTACGATTTGTCTAAACACACGTGACGGTTATGTTTAGGGGCGGGGTTAGGGGTAGGTCATTCGTACGAATTCATACGAATTGGCTAATTCGTAAAAAGTATGTACGATTTAGCAAAATCGTACTGATTCGTACGAGTGAGGTCATACGAATTGTTTCGAATTAGCCACCTCGTAAAATACGTACGAATTCCCCTGAGATCGGGTTGTGAGTGTGTGTGTGTTTGAGTGAGATTGTGTGTGTGTGTGAGTGAGATAGTGTGAGAGAGAGTGTGTTTGTGAGTGACAGAGTTTGTGTGTGTGTGTGTGTGTGAGATAGTGTGTGTGTGAGAAAGAGAGTGAGTGAGAGTGTGTGTTTG
The DNA here is from genome assembly GCF_988280905.1 of Pimephales promelas. NCBI lineage: Eukaryota > Metazoa > Chordata > Actinopteri > Cypriniformes > Leuciscidae > Pimephales > Pimephales promelas. Next base: position 6,820,040 of record NC_142771.1, on the reverse strand, counting down.
TGTTTAGGGTTAGAGGATTGAATGTACAGTTTTTACAGTGTAAAATCATTGTCTATGGAAAGTCCCCATAAAACATGAAACCTCAACATGTGTGTGTGTGTGTGTGAGCGAGAGAGATAGACAGGCAGAATGAGAGAGGGATTTGTGTGAACTAATCCCTCTCAGGTCTCTATGTCCAGAGACCGCGCTCAGGGTCCGACTCAGTCCTTCAGGTCCTCAGTCCTCCGCCACCATGAGCTTCATCGCGGACGACGTGGAGATCGACCCGGTCACCCTCAACCTCATCATACTGATCGCCAGCTATGTCATCCTCCTCCTCGTCTTCCTCATCTCCTGCATCCTCTACGACTGCCAGGGCAAAGACCCCACCAAGGAGTACGCGCCCGACCCCGTGCCCAACGCCAACGCCGCGCCCATCCGGCTGGTGGTCATGCAGAGCTCGCCCGCCAACGCCCGGTGGGACCAGAACAAGATGGTGACCACCTACGAACCGCCGGCCACCGAGAAAAAGAGTACTTTGGTCTGAGACGGGCTGATAACAGCTCCGTTTACAACAGAACATTATCTTTTTTTTATCTACTGTACATAAATATGCAAGGACTGCATCTCTCGTGTGGTGTTTTGTGTGAAGCGTCTTTTTTAAAACAATTCAGAACTTCCGTGCCGGGATTGAATCATGTCCAGATTGGATTATCTAAAGAAACGGTGAGTATAAAAACAAAACACAAATGGCACTTTAATGGCTTAGTTGTTTCTTGGAATTTAAATGGAGAACAAATTGTGATTTGTTGTGGGTCTCTGGGAAAAAGGTTTAAATATAATGTAATTTACAATAATGGGTCCCAAACCTGTCAGTGATCATTTCCCAAAATAACGTTTTAATAATTTAATTTGAATCATCTATATAGAATCTTTTGTGGAATGGAAAGATTCTATGGATGTTAAAGGTTCTAAATGGAACCATTGATTCCGTTAAAGCTTCTTTATAGAACCATTGATTCTGTTAAAGGTTCTAAATGGAACCATTGATTCCGTTAAAGCTTATTTATGGAACCATTGATTCTGTTAAAGGTTCTTAATGGAACCATTGATTCCGTTAAAGGTTCTTAATGGAACCATTGATTCCGTTAAAGGTTCTAAATGGAACCATTGATTCCATTAAAGAACCTTTATTTTTCATGTCATGACTCAAACTCCTCAGATTTGCAATTAAGTCTCAGTGCAAACTCAAGCGATTCTACCAAGATTGAATGATTTGAACATTCAATTTTTACAGGGTACAAAAAAAAATTGTGAACTTGACGTTAAAAAAAGCGGCAGCTGTGGTTGCCAGAACTTTACTGTAAAAAATATCGTAGCAACATTATTGGGCTGAAATTAAATTTACTATAAAAAATCCTAGACTTTATTTTATTAACTGATAATGCTAATAATAGATCTTTTTACATTGTAATTATGCAGGCAGTTAAAAAAAATAGCTTTTCCACAAGCTGCAAAATTAAAATACAGATTGCACACAAATACCAAACACCATCACACTGTAAAAAAAAATATTTTCATGATTTGTAATCGCAGCATCTTTTCTTTTGTCAAATCAACTTAAATAATTTTATGTAGTTCAGATAACATAATATTTTGAGTTTCTGATGCTTAAATCAATCTCCTTCATTAAGTTAACTCAATTTTTCCAGTTCAATGAACTTAAAATTTTAAGGCAACCAGGTTACTTCATTTTTTAAGTTAAACCGACAATATTTTTTATATTAAGTATATTAATATATATATTAAGTCTGAACATTTAACAGTATAATACTGTAAAATTGTTTAAACTGTCCTGGTAGATCTATTGCAGTTGTTTTTACTTAATATTAACCAATTATTACGATTTTTTTCCCGCAACTTTTACTGTAAAGATACTACAGTAAAAATAGGTTAACAGTAAGCTCTCTTATTATATCCAGGGGACAAATAGATCTAATCTTATGTCATGTCACAGTAAAGTACTGTTAAATGTACCAAACAAACCATCTTGTAATTTACATGCGAAAAGCCTCTTTCATTACCAGAATTCCCTGTGTGATACTTCACATGTATTAGTTTCTTATCGTTTTTTTTTTTTTTTAATAGTTAGGATGTTACACCTTTAATTAATGTTTCAACTACTGACAAATGGCACTCAGTTCTTTCTCCTGGACAGAATTAAAATGGGGAAGTGATTTGTCTAAAACAATCTAAAAATAATGGTTCCAAAAGGGGTTTTTCGATGCAATAAAACAAACATTTTTGGTTCCCCAAAGAACCTTTCTTAAAAGATGTTTTTGAAGAACATTTTAACAATCTAAAGAACCTTTTATGGAACTGAAAGATTCTATGGATGCTAAAAGTTCTTAATGGAACCATCAATGCCAATAATCGTGAGTGGAAGAAAGCGCTGTTCACCGATATTGAGAATCGAACCTTCAACCTTTAGGTCTGACTCTCTAACCATTAGGCCACATACAGTATATATTACAGGTTTAAATTGTAAAATTTTACATTTTTACTGTATATTTACAAGATTATACTGGCAACCACATGTTTTACAGTGTATTGACTGTTTTTGTAACATGCAGAGCTGATTCTTAAATGTGACATAACTGGCAACGTCATTAATTATCCGGAGCTGTAGACGAGGAACTCCTGAGGAACACAGTCTTTTTCTGGACCCTGTTTGATCCATGAATCCGTCAAATGGAGGTCAGGAGCTTCCGGAAAGTTTCCGCGGTGATGAATGGTTTTAAAAACGACACCTCTATAATGAGTTGACATGTTACACGCAAATAATCTCTTTGGCTTGTGATTATATTACCCATAAACTGGAGTTGTTTAGAGGATTAACTGTGACTTTGCATAAAACAATGTTTTTGTTTGTGTTTGTGAGGGTTTGAGTCGCATGCATAGAGCCTCTTTGAGCCCATTAGCCGCTGAGCTCTAAGTCATGCTATTTCTTACTTAGGTTATTTTTACACTTCAGTTTCTCAGAGAGAACAGCATATTTGTGTGCAAACTATTAAAGCTCCTGCACTGAATTTGTTCAGTTTGCACATTTGTATTGTAGCCTACACTCATTACTTTCTTCCAATGAATAATGCATAATACAAATGACAGCTCACTGCGGTGGTGTTTAGATATGATAATTTGACACAATATTTGGTTTATCGTTGTCGGACCATCGTTTCAAAGGTTGAGTGACTCGTAGCACAGAGTAAATATTTAACGTGAAGATAAGAACAGTGCTGTGTGTCACAGCAAAATTTGACTGAAGAGCAGCTTATCTATTTAAAAGTAGACACGTATACTTTTGGTTTCAGTTCCATCATTAAAACTGCATGCATGCAGTCAATAATTTAATACCTTAAAACTCATCGTCACCAAAATTACACAAAAAAGTTACAGCCTTGCCTCATTTGGTATGCGCCGTTCTATGAATATGCAAATGAGCATCGCGATTTCAAACCGTGTGTTTGAGTTTTAAGGAGGAAATACTCAGCAATGCTTACGACTTATTTGCACGTGGTTTGTCTTAAAGCATATTTAAAACACAACACAGACATATAAACAACATTAAAAACTGGATTTTCACCACAGAGGGACTTTAATGCAAAAGAAAAACATATGGCATCTTGACAGGGATAAATGCATCTGGGATAGACAGATAGGATTCTGGGAGCTCAGCGATGTGTTCGGTCTTTGTACTGGGATATTATTTCAGCTTTCTCCTCTTAGGCGGACCATTTTGTTATGTCACTGTGTGGTTCATACTCTTACAGTCAATGAAAGAGTAATGAGAGGTTTTTTCCTAAAGGCAACACGCTCAGCACAAGAGCTATGGGTGTAATTTCGGAGAGTCCCTCCGGACCTTTAGGAGACAAGGTGAAGAATGTTTTTCGTTTAGTGACCTGGATCTATTCATCATTTTATATAAATATATATATATACTATAAAAAATATTGTTGCTTTAACTTAAATTAAGTAACCTGGTTGCCTTAAAATTTTAAGTTCATTGAAATGGAAAAATTGAGTTAATACAATGAACAATGATGGAGATTGATTTAATCATCAGAAACTCAAAATATTATGCTATCTGAACCACATTATTTGAGTAGGTTACAAATCATGAACATTTTTTACAGTATATATATATATATATATATGTGAAGAGTTCAGATGCAAAAGCCTCTAAGTGCCATTTGAAATTTTCTTCTAGAATGATCATTTTTATCAAGCTTGTATATTTAAGTTCAGTGATTTCACTTAAATGGCAATGATAATTACCTATTAATTGTTATTTAAGTGAAATTATATACAAGTTTGATAAAAATCATCATTAAAGAAGAAAATTTCAAATGGCATTTAGAGGCTTTTGCATCTGAACTCTTCATATACACTCTTAGAAAAAAAAAGGTTCTATCAGCGCTACGTATTTGGAACCCATAAAAGGTTCTATACACTCTTAAAAAAGGGTTCCTCTGGGTTCTATATAGAACTCTGGGGTTCCATACTTGGCCAATAGAACCTTTTACCAAAAAAATTGTTCTATATAGAACCATTTTGGAGTTCCATATATGAAGAGGGGGATGGAACCATTTCTGGTTCTAAATAGAACCATTTCCAGTAGAACCACTAAGAGTGTAGGTTTTATGTAGCTATAGGCTACAGTAAATATGGTGATCATACAATTATCATGTCACGGTGGCTGTAATGAGCGGACAACGATAAAGAATCAAACAAATACTTTTTTGTAGCTATCCACAAGGAATATCAGAAGATTAATGTGGAAAACACAACTACTAAACACCGACGAGATCGGACGGGCTATAAGCGACTATTTACTCGACACCGTTTTCAACTAAAAACGTAAAACTTTGTATGCGTTTTGGCCGTTCGTTAACACAACAACGGCGTTTTCGGTGCTTGAAAACGCAAACTTTTGAAAACGGTTTCACGTGTTCAGTTTATATAGTTTCATCGCCCTCTAGTGGCCTGGCAGCAGAATACAGCGTTTATAGTCGTTTTCGCGAATCCGTGTAAATGGTGTCGTCTGTATGCGGAAAAAGAAAAACGTCTTCATTTTAAGTATAGCGTTGTCTTTTAAACATAGCCTAAATTAGTTAATTAATTAAAAAAATGGTGAGCAGAATGAAACCGGGACAGACATGGAAATGAGGTCAACTTATTATGGCAAAAAAACACAATCCTTCATCAAAGTACCACAAAAACATGATATAAGTATGCTTTTTAATTATATTCCGGGGCCAATGATGTTAATCCAGGAATACGTCCTACTTGGTTAAACCATATTGTGTGCAACCGTGTATACCGCAACGAGGTCTTCCATGCCGTTGCGCTTTGGATCTAGATGACCTTAAATCCTTATGGACCAAAGTCAGATCAAGCCAAGCCACCAAAAGATCTGTTTGGCATTACAGGTCACTAGTGAAAGCTGAGGTGTGATAAATCTAGTTGACCTTAATTTCGATTGGCAGGAATAGGCGGTTTCTGGCAGTTGAACACTTGATAAAGATTGATAAAGCAGCTCCTTATCAACCTCACTCAGCTATCTAATATCCACTATAAAATAGGATAAAAGTAAATTACATCATTCAGAAACGTGTTTTCGGGTGTGTTCCAAATCCAATCAGTGTTCCGATGCAGAGTTCCGAGCGAATATTTGAAATCGATGTTCTATTGCTGATGTATTCATTTAAATGTGGTCTAGAATGTTGCAGATCCAAAGAGTTGTCTGTTGAGCAGTGCATCCACTGTGAGGCATACATTAATGTACCAGGTAGGATCAGAAGATTCGATTGTAGAGAAATACGTCATGAAAGATTATGAGGAGGAAGGGAAGGATCAGCCTTCCTGTTGGTGTCTTAGTGTAAATCCCCTGGTTAATTTAGCCGTCTCTACTTCCTCTACCAGCTGAACTGGGCTGTTTCTATAGCATCTAAGAGCCGGTGCAACGGGTTCAGATTATTGACATTTCCATGAACGCCTGTGGTTATAAAGGCCTCCGCCGCTGTTTCTTTGAATGTAGAAGAAGTTCATCTGAAGAAAAAGGGATTTATCTTGAGAGATTAAAGTTCATCAAAAAATGAAAATGCTTCTAGAAATTACTCGCCCTGTTGTTCCAACCCCGTAAGACTTTCGTTCATCTTCAGATCACAAATTAAGATATTTTTAATGAAATCTAAGAGATTGAAACTTGCCGGCCCAGAAAAGTTATTAAAGACATCTTTAAAATAGTCTAATCAAGCGACAAGAATATGTTTTGTGCGCAAAAAACAAACAAAAATACAAAAATAATGACTTTACATCTACGAATTTTCTTCTGTGTGGGCCTCGAGTGAGTTCACGTATAGTGTAACGGCGCAGCGCTTCTTGAACGTAGGCTCACTATTGGCCAGAATCACACACATGACCAGCGTCAGACAATAGTTAACCTACGTTCTGAAAAGCGCTGCGCTGTTACACTACGTGAACTCACACAGAGGCCCACACAGAAGAAAATAAATAGTTGAATATCGTCGTTATTTTTTGTTTTTTGTGCACAAAAAGTATCTTTACTATTTTCTATTTTATTTAGTATTTACTTGAGGTGGTGCAAAGTTTAAACTTCTTACACCGCAAATAAAAATTAAATGTCATTCAGTTGCTGTTCAAAGTGCACGTCAAATTAATATCAAATTGTCATCTAATACCGTAACTGTTCCACTTCTTTTTTTAAAATACATGCAGCTTTTTGTCTCGCTATCATCCCATTAAGAGCTCTGTGCATAATCTGATGACTGAGTCTGAGACGGTGAGACCTGCAGTCAGACAAATCCTGTCTGTATCACTATCAAAAACACAGTCAAAATATGTGCTCCGATTTTCTAATTTTAAACTCTAATTTATTCCTGTGATCTAAGCTGAATATTCAGCATCAGTCTTCAGTGTCGCATGATCAAATATTTTTGATTAAATAAATAAATGCAGCCTTTGTGAGCATGAAGTATAGCCTATGTTTAGATGTTTTTCCTTCACTCTCAGAAAAAAAGGTACAAAAGCTGTCACTGGGGTTGTACCTTTTCAAAAGGTAAACTTTTGTCCATTTTAGGTGATAATATGTACATTTTATGTGCTAATAAGTACATTTTAAGTGCTAATATGTACATTTTATGTGTTAATATGTACATTTTAATTGTTAATATGTACATTTTAGGTGCTAAAATGTATATTTAGCAACTAATGTACATTTTAGGTGTTAATATGGACATTTTAGGTAATATGTACATTTCAGGTGCTAAGGTACCAATATGCAGCCTTTGGGTACAAAAGTGTACCTTTTGAAAAGGTACAGCCCCAGTGACAGCTTTTGTACCTTTTTTTTTTTTTTTGAGAGTGTTGAAAACACGAATAGCATGACTCGGACTTCTTCTTAATTCAGTTAACAGCCTTACATAAATGTTCAGTGGCATCTAATGCGCTTGCTGCTGGTTTATGTAATTTCGAATCCCTGAGCCACGGCTACTCTTCACCCAAACACAGTGTTTCACATTAATATTGTGCAAGTTCGCCTCCAGCTTAGTTGCAAAAATGTGTGCAAGGGTGCATTTTATGCATGCGTGTTCATGAACAAAAAATATATATATTTGATTCACCCCTAAGGGGAAATTCAGTTACAAAACAGGAGCACAAGTGCACTTACACACTCTTGAAAATAAAGGTAACCAAAGGGGGTTTTATTAGAGATAGAATAGAAGAACTATTTTTGGTTCCCCAAATAATAATTCACCTTTTAATCATAAATCACTTTTGTGCATTGAAAAGTTTTCATGAATGTTAAAAGTTCTTCAATACAGTATTTAATGCAAACACACAATGCAGTCGAACTGAGAGACAAACACGGCATTTCGATCCTGTATTTATAATGAAACACCAGAGACCAGAGGCTTACGCTTTTAAAAAGGAAGTTGCACAACCGTGGGTTTACATGGAAGTGGGCCTTTTGCCTACTAAAATGATAATTTGATAACACTTAGTGATTACATGCATGGCATTTAGGCTGTACTCATTATTTTAAAGTCCCCCTGAAAATCCAGATTTTATTGTTGTTTATATGTCTATGTGGTGTTTTTAAGACAAACCATGTGTAAATTCATAAGTCGACTGCATTGCTATGAGTAAAACTGCAGTGAACCAAAGAAAGACAGTCTCAAACACACAGGGTGAAATCGCTGGTGTTTTGACGTTACAAACTACCTTGTAACCAATCAGATCCACGTGTGAACCAGTGGATTTCTGAGCTAAATGAGTGGAGGCGGGGCTCATTTGCATATGCATAGAAACGCGTATACTAAATGAGGCAAGAGTGTCGAGTTACATTCAAGATATTTTAAGGCATGACTTTTTTTAAGGAAAAACACGTTTAAGTATGTCATTTTGGTGATCAAAATGAGTTTTAATGGATAGAATTATGACTGAGAAGGGGGCAAAATAGAGTTTTATTGCAGTACAAAAAGTGATAATACATTTGTCACAGCAAAATAAGGATTTTTTTTTTGCAGTTTTTGACATTCACCACATTATGTTTAAATTACACTTACACTTAACAGCTGTCGTTTTAAATTACAATTGAATAACAAAAGAGAATCGTCGTCATGTTTCTATTCAATGTCACTTTGTTTTGAACACAGGTCGTGGTTCAAACAGGTACGGCAACTCTCGCTCGCCGCCACACGCCCCGCCCTCCTTTGTTGCGTCAAACAAAGCGATATCATTCTCGCCGATGATTGGTCGAACTCAACAACCGTCTCACTCCAACCGCGCTCCCATTGGCTGAAGTCCCCGTCAATCACCTCTCTCAGGGGAAAAAAATGGTCAAAAATGTACAACTCGGTCTCCGGCTCCTGGTAGTTACAGAAAGAGGGATAAAGGCTGAGAAAGAGAGAGAGGGATCCGGCACAAGATGGAATAATGTGACAAACGGTCTCTTGTGGATGATTTAGGGTGTGTTTGAGCCGTTATGGTGGCACGGACGCGTTTTGTTTCGGCCAGGGATTGATTTTTTTTGTTTTATGAATGAGTATTTTGCCGCGGGCCTCGGACATCTGATTCATTTTCATAACCCGATTCATCAGTTCCGTTTTTGATTTGTGTATTCGCGAGATGAAGAGGGTGAATAGTCTCCAGAGGTGAGTATGGAGGCTAGCCAGACAGCTAACGGCTCCTATTACTATTACAACGCATTGTCTGATCTCTCTGTTATGGTTGTCTGTTTGTTTATTGCTCATTAATTGTGTCTGATCTGATTGTTCATTGCATCTTCATGCATTTGTGCTGTATTGAGATCTGCACACAGACTCATCCTGATCCATGATATGTTCTTTCATTGACTCTATACCATGCATTTAGCATATCCAGAGATCAGACCTCATTTATTTAATGGAGAGATCAGCTCATCTTGTGGTCTGATCATGATTTATTTTAGTGCATTGACTTTCTGTTTCGAGATCAGATCATGCATGCTTTACAGACCAGCTGTTTTTGTTGACTATAGTGTCTAATCAGAGATCAGACCAAGTCAAGTCACTCTTATGTTCTGATTTCCTTATTAAATAGATGTGTTATTATCTTGTAGGTGCATCATGTTTAGGGATCAGATTGATCCTGCCAGGAAAGATGTGGTTCAGAGATCAGATTTTGCACAGATATCAGTGCATGTCTATTTATTGACTCCTAGACTCACTTGTGCCGGTGGGTTTATCTCAGTTCATGGTCTCGGTCTGATATCTCCTCTCCAAACATCAGCAGTGTGAGGATTCATCCGCATGGGTGTAGTAGGGATGGAGGGGAATGCAGTATGGATCTGTGTGTGTGTGAGTGTAATGAGCACGCACCACTGCATCAGACGCCACCATGTTTGACATCATTGCTGCATCCGTTGTGTTCAGCATTTAAACACACACATCTGTATAAGTCACTGCAGGCTATGAGTTTGCTGAAGGATCTGGCAGGAAGATTCACAGGCTGGTGTCTGTGCTTGAAAAGAGTTTTCATTTCCTCTTTACAAGAATTTAAGTTTCATTTGATTTTAATTATGTTGAAATCACACCTTATTTTGAAAGCATTTATGTTTGACATTATCTTAAACTTTTTTTGGACAAATGGACCTTGGACCTTATTCACTCACTACAAAAAAATATCCCCTTTCTTCCCTTTGTGTCAATACGGGAAAAAACGTTTTAGTATCATCAATATAGTATTATTGATTTTTTTTCACCCCGAATTATTATTTTTATATTTTCCAATTTCAAGTAAAAATCTTTTTTTGTCTGTTTGTATTTGTTTTGCTTTTTAAATGATATATTTTTTTATTTTCAGTTTTTTTGTAATTTTAGTACTTTGACTTTGGTTTTAGTTTAAGATAATAACCCTGGTCCAAACGTATATCAGACGGAAGCACTTTGTGCATCTTTATTGCCATCATATGCGAAAAAACGTCATACTCCAGTGCTATTTTAGTATCATTAATATAGTATTATTGATTTTTTTTCACCCCGAATTATTATTTTTATATTTTCAAATTTCAAGTATAAATCTTTTTTTTGTCTGTTTCTATTTGTTTTGCTTTTTAAATGATATAATTTTTTATTTTCAGGGTTTTTTTGTGTAATTTTAGTACTTTGACTTTGGTTTTAGTTTAAGATAATAACCCTGGTCCAAACGGATATCAGACGGAAGCACTTTGTTTATGCATCTTTATTGCCATCAAATGCGAAAAAACGTCATACTCCAGTGCTATTTTAGTATCATGAATATAGTATTATTGATTTTTTTTTTCACCCCGAATTATTATTTTTATATTTTCAAATTTCAAGTATAAATGTTTTTTTTGTCTGTTTCTATTTGTTTTGCTTTTTAAATGATATGATTTTTTATTTTCAGGGTTTTTTTGTGTAATTTTAGTACTTTGACTTTGGTTTTAGTTTAAGATAATAACCCTGGTCCAAACGGATATCAGACGGAAGCACTTTGTTTATGCATCTTTATTGCCATCAAATGCGAAAAAACGTCATACTCCAGTGCTATTTTAGTATCATATAGTATTATTGATTTTTTTTTTCACCCCGAATTATTATTTTTATATTTTCAAATTTCAAGTATAAATCTTTTTTTTTTGTCTGTTTCTATTTGTTTTGCTTTTTAAATGATATAATTTTTTATTTTCAGGGTTTTTTTGTGTAATTTTAGTACTTTGACTTTGGTTTTAGTTTAAAGTGCATATTGCAGGTTAGAGGACCCAACGAGTCAATGCATAGAAAAACAATGTAGGAACTAGATTTTCTTTAAAATATACGTATAAACACGCCACAGAAGCTTCTGCAGTCGTTTTTGTGAGAAAATTTTACTTCCGCGTCTGAAAATGGGCGTGGCGGGCGTGACGCAATGAGCGGGAGAGCGGTCGATTCACACAACAGGAAAACAATGAATCGCATGACATTTCGGACGCTGAGGAAATACTCGTATGACGGATCAAGCCATAAAGTTATGAGCCTGCTATGCTAAAGAGATCAGGGACAGGCCAGGATAATGTCAGACAGAATGGTCAGAGAAAAATTGAGCTGTGAGTGATGTGAGGAGAACCAGTGGAGAACAGGACAGGTGCCTTTTAGGTGAGAGACGTGCTTAATAGGCTATACACATTCGCTAACGATATACACTGACTGTGCTCACAATATTGTACAGATTATTATGATCCTATAACAGGCCAGCAGACATTAGTATGTTTAGGGTAGATTTATATACTATTAAATGTATAAAAACTTTACTTGAGTATATTTCTTTAGCCTACTAAAAGCATAGGCTATACTCGGGTAAATTTTTAATACATCTTTTTTCACCTTGGTTATAACATAAACAGAACATTAAAGGTTTGAGTATTTAAACAACCAATTTTGTTTTTCAATTACAAGTTTTATTTAGGGCATGACATGACTATTACCTATATAACACTATTTGATGCCATTGGTAGTAGGCCTATACGACGATCAATATTCTTGCTTCGGCATAACATGATGTTGAACTCCATCATATTGCCGAGATGCTAATCATTTGATCTGAAGTGAACGCTACACACGACCGTGTTTTCCGAGCCGAGAGGAGAAATCCCGTCTCTTCACCTGCTCAAACCGCACCAGGAACGAAAGATAGGCTATATAGCACCGTCACTTTTATTGTAATGGAAACTTGTGGACTCGATCTTGAAGTCCTGACAGGCTGGAGTTTTTGCAATCTCCACAAACACAATATTTACCATGACGATGATAAATTAAAATGCAAAAACTAACGAAAGCACTGTAAGAGCCATTATGTTCATTTAATGTCTGTTGTATTTCCACTGGTGAACACTGGGTGGAGTATGGGTTTTATTTGGTATAAAGGTAACCAACGAGTAAGAGAAGCCAGGTGTAATGGGAAGCAAACAATTTTTGACCGTGTCAAGATCAAGAGAGGACATGATAACTGGTGATGGCAAGCTGTTTGAGCATCTGAGCTGAAACCAAAATAAACTGTGTAAATGAAGTACTGGACTGAAGTGAGTTTGTTTAGGAGCCACGCGTCAGATATCCCTACAAACACCTCTGAGTGACAAGATGGTCAATTGTCGCTACATTTTGTCAAAAATTGCTTCTTTGTGGATTATCACGCATCACTTTTGGAACTTTTGAGCTTTCTATGGATTCCGATGAGGTTTGGATTAATTGGACCGGACGTGATTTAAGGACCAGTTGCGACGAAGTGAGCTAATGGATTCAAGGTATGTTTAGCGCTACATATGAAGTGTGCACACTTTTAATAGCGTAAATCCAATGCATTGGTTGCTGACAAGTTACTGACAAAGGAAATGAACTTGGCACACTGTGAAAATGAGTGTGAATAACGGTGTTGAAGAGGTTATGGCGGCTGGTAAACAAACAGAGACAAGTGTACCGGTTGAAAGGATTGAGGTTGAGTCCGTGAAAGAAAAACGGCGTATCAAACTTACTCCAAAGGCATTATTAGAAAAATTGGAAGCATTGCAGAAAACAAGAACAACTAAAGTCAAAAAAGCAAACAACTTGATGGTTATTATAAAAGATTTTATGCTTAACCGAGAGTATGAAAAGGAAGTGCAATGTTCTTTTGGGAAATTCATAAGATTGTGTGATGAAGCAAGAGAAGTGCACAATTCTGTGATGGTTCTTTTGCCCAATGACGAACAGGAAAAGCAACAAACATGGTTCAATGGAAAGATGTTAATTTTCAGTGGGTTCAAAGATGATGTTCAAAAATGGTTGAATACTGAAAGTCAAGTTTCACGTTCCGGTGTCGATGGTGATGCTTTTCAAGAGGACATTCAACCAAATGATAGTGTTTCAAACATTTCCTCACGTGGGTCAAGTAAACCATCAAGTGGAAAAGGTTCTAGCAGTGTGCGTACTGGGAGATCTTCTGCTTCTTCAGCACGAATTATAGCAGAAGCAGAAAAGGCTGCATTAATTGCACGTGCAACTGCTTTAAAGGAAAAACATGCTTTGGAGGTACAACAGGAACAACTGAGGCGAAGACAAGAGCAAATGGATATTGATGCAGAAATCGCTGCTGCTACTGCTAAAATTGCGGTTTTAAACAACTCTGATAATCAGCATCCTAAAACCCTTTCTGATGGTATGAATGCATATTATGATACAGGAACTACAAGGAGCGGCAAAGAAGTTACTCTTAACCCTCATGTTGAGGAATATAAGCCAAGGAATGTGATTCAGCAAACTCACAGTGCACTGCAATCTGATCTTCATTCTGTTTCACAAATGCAAACTTCAAGTGTAATACAGAACAGTAATGGAACATCAACGTCAAACATCTACAGTATAATGCAAAAGCAAAATGAGATTACTGCTCTTCTTGTACAACAGCATCAAGCCAGCACACTGCCTCAAAGAGATATTAATGTGTTTGATGGTAATCCTTTGCAATATAGAACTTTCATCAGAGCTTTTGAACATGGAATAGAGGACAAAACCAGTAATTATCGAGATCGTTTGTACTTTCTGGAACAATATACGCAAGGTCAACCTAAGGAACTTGTGCGCAGTTGCCAGCACATGGATCCACAAAGAGGATATGTGCAAGCTAAAGCATTGCTAAAGGAACATTTTGGTAATGAGTTCAAAATAGCCACTGCATATATAGAGAAAGTACTTGGATGGCCTTCTGTAAAATCAGAGGATGTAAGTTCATTGCATAGTTATGCTCTTTTTTTGCGTGGATGCTGTAATGCTATGGAAGAAATTGAGTATATGAAGGAGCTGGAGATGCCAAGCAATTTAAAAATAGTCATCATGAAGCTGCCTTATAAATTAAGGGAAAATTGGAGAACTGTTGCTTGTGAACTAATGGAAAGGCACAATCGAAGAGCGCAGTTCAGGGACATTGTTACATTTGTTGAACGTCAAGTCAAAATGTCATCTGATCCATTTTTTGGTGATATTCAGAGTACTCAAACTGTGCAGCAGAAACCTCAACCTAGGAATACAATTAGAAACAGCTTTGCAACAACGGTTGTTACCAACAACAAATCAAGTCAGTGCTGTGTGTCTGATTTCAGATCAAATTCCCAAGTTATATGTTTGTACTGCAAACGTGATCACTTATTGGAGCAGTGTACACAAATGCAAAGCAAGATGCACAATGAAAAGCTGAACTTTCTAAAGGAGAAAGGTATTTGCTTTGGCTGTCTTTGTGTTGGACACATGAGCAGAGACTGTGATAAGCGCTTGACTTGCACAATATGTGCCCAAAGGCATCCCAGCATTCTGCATATTCAACAAAAGGAGAGAGAGTGCACTCAAGGACAGGACCTTCCACCACTAGGAAATGCCTTTGTCCAAAGTGCCCTTCAAGCATATGGTCAAACAGGGGCCGGTGATGGAGAATGTGCATTATCAATTGTACCAGTTAAAGTTAAGTCCTGTAAAGGACAAAAGGTAATTCAAACATATGCATTCCTTGATCCTGGAAGTTCTGCTACCTTTTGTTCAGAACATTTAATGCATCGTCTGAAATTAAAAGGAAGGAAGACTAATATTCTTTTGAAAACAATGGGCGATCAAAGATCTGTTAGTAGTTCCATTTTGACTGGTTTGGAAGTGTCTAGCCTTTATGATGACATATTTTACAGTCTTCCGGAAGTCTTCACTCAGGAGAAAATGCCTGTGTCCAAAGAGAACATTGTCACTGAAGGGGATTTACATAGATGGCCATACCTGAAAGGTGTTAAGATTCCCCAAATTCCTGCTGATGTGGATTTGCTAATTGGAGCAAATGCTTCCAAGGTAATGGAGCCCTGGGAGGTTAAAAACAGTGATGGAGAAGGACCTTATGCAGTTAGAACTCTACTTGGATGGGTTGTCAATGGACCTCTCCAAGGAAGAAAGGACAATGGGAGCACAAGTGAAAGGACGAATATTACTGTTAATAGGATTTCTGTTGACAAGCTGGAGGAGATGCTCAATAAACAGTATAACCATGACTTTAACGAGATTGCTTCTGAAACCAAAGAAATGTCAAGAGAAGATCATGCATTTATGGAAAAGGTAAATGGGTCAATTAAGCTTCAGGATGGACACTACAAATTGAATCTTCCATTCAAAAAGGAAAATCCCATGTTGCCAAATAACCTTTGTGTGGCTAAACAGAGACTCGTGGGATTAAAGAGGAAATTGGACAGAAATAAGACGTTTCATCAAGAATATAGTACTTTCTTGGATGAGGTCATCAGTCAAGGTTATGCTGAAAGAGTACCATTGCATCAGTTAAAACAGGATAAAGGAAAGGTTTGGTATATCCCTCACCATGGGGTCTATCACCCTAAGAAAGGAACGTTAAGAGTGGTATTTGACTGTGGAGCTGCTTTCAAAGGTACATCGCTTAATGATCAATTGCTGCAGGGCCCTTGTCTGACAAATTCACTTTTGGGAGTTCTTGTGAGGTTTCGACAAGAGCCTATTGCATTTATGGCTGATGTGAAAGCGATGTTTCATCAGGTCAAAGTTGCCACAGAGGATACAAATTTTCTTCGTTTCTTGTGGTGGCCAGATGGTGACTTGAAGCGAGAACCTGTGGAATACAGAATGAACGTCCATTTGTTTGGAGCTGTGTCATCCCCAAGTTGTGCTTGTTTTGCACTACGTAGGACCGCAGAAGATAATAAGTTCAATTTTCCAGAAAAGGTCATTGACACAATTCATGCCAACTTCTACATGGACGACTGTCTGAAAAGTGTAGCTTCAGAGGAAGAGGCCATATTGATGATCAAAGATCTCACAGCTGTGTGTTTAACTGGAGGTTTCCAATTGACCAAATGGGTCAGTAATAGCCGTTCTGTGCTACAAACTGTACCTGAAGAACACCGAGCACATGGCATAAAAATGATGGATTTGGACCAGGATCAACTACCAGTGGAGAGAGCTCTTGGTTTGTTGTGGTGTGTTCAATCAGATACTTTCAAGTTTAAAATGAACATCAAAGACAATCCTTGCACCAGACGTGGTGTTTTGTCGATTGTGTGCTCTGTGTATGATCCTTTAGGATTCTTGGCACCATTCACACTTACAGCAAAATTGCTTCTGCAAGAATTATGTAGAACAAGATGTGGATGGGATGATCCGCTACCCTCAAATCTTCAAAAACAATGGTCTTTATGGTTAAAAGAGCTTGAGAGGATTGCAGATTTTGAGGTGAATAGATGTTTAAAGCCCACAGGATTGGACCAACTTACCAACATTCAGTTGCATCATTTCTCTGACGCAAGTACACTTGGATTCGGTACTGTAACATATCTTAGAATGGAGACAAACAAGGATGTCCATGTTCATTTCCTGCTTGGCAAATCAAGAGTAGCGCCATTGAAGCATGTGACAATTCCACGTCTTGAACTGACAGCCGCTGTACTTGCTGCTCGAGTGGATAAGATGTTGAGGGCAGAGTTACAGTTTCCATTGGTGGAATCAGTATTTTGGACAGATAGTACATCCGTGCTAAAATACATAAAGAATGAGGACAAACGTTTTCTGACCTTTGTGGCCAACAGGATCTCTTTTATAAGAGAAGTTACAAGACCGTCACAGTGGAGATATATATCTACATCTCAAAATCCTGCCGACTGTTGTTCAAGAGGTATGAAAGCAGACCAGCTGTTATCAAGTGAAGAATGGATCAGTGGACCACACTTTCTATGGAAACCGCAGGAAGAGTGGCAAGTGCAAATAGTTGATTCTACTCTTAAGGTCAATGATCCTGAGGTAAAGAGGAACATGATTGTGAACACCATTGGTGTAAATGAAGTGTCGAGTGCAACAAACGCCACTCATAGACTGATTGTACACTTCTCAGACTGGCTAAAGCTGAAAGTTGCTGTTGCCTGGTTTTTGAAGCTAAAGAAAGTTCTTAGGCAACGGAGTCAAAGGCGAAAAGAAATCAAAACCTCTTTAGATTCCTTGGGTGTATTGCCATCTTCCAAGAAATTAGAGAATGAGCTTCAAACGCTAACATTCTCAACGACTACAAGGAATTTAACTTTGGAGGACCTAATTGAAGCAGAATCCGCTATTGTTGCATTTAGTCAACAGCAACAGTTTGGAAAGGAAATTGCTGCCTTATCAGCTTCATCTGAGTTAAGAGTAAAACGAGACAGCAAGTTGTACAAGTTGGATCCTGTCTTTCAAGATGGGTTAATAAGAGTTGGAGGACGACTGAGGAATGCTGCTATGCCTGAGGAAAGGAAGCATCCTATTATTCTTTATAAAGATCAGCACTGTGCCACACTTATTTTGCGGCATATTCATCAACAATTGGGTCACAGCGGAAGAAATCATATGCTTTCCAAGCTGAGAAAGAAATATTGGATCATTAAAGGTAATGCAGCTGCTAGAAAAATCATATCTAATTGTGGCCATTGTAGACGTCATGGAGTTAAAGCTGGTGAGCAGAAGATGGCTGACTTGCCAAAAGAGAGACTCATTCCCGACCTTCCTCCATTTACGAACGTAGGAGTGGATTATTTTGGTCCTGTAGAGGTCAAAAGAGGACGCTCCATGGTGAAACGTTATGGGGTCATCTTTACTTGCATGGCAAGTAGAGCAATTCATCTGGAAGTTGCTTATTCCTTGGACACTGACGCATGCATTAATTCTCTACGCAGATTTATTTGCAGACGAGGACAAGTTGTTCAAATAAGATCAGATAATGGTACCAACTTCATTGGAGCAGAAAGAGAGTTAAGAGAATCACTTAATTCATGGAATAAGAGCCAGATTCAAAAGGCAATGCTTCAGGAAGGTGTTCAGTGGAGTTTCAATCCTCCAGGGGGCTCACATTATGGAGGAGTGTGGGAGCGTATGATCAAAATGGTCAAGAAAATTTTGAGTTCTATCTTACATCAACAAACTCTGGATGATGAGGGATTTCATACTGTGTTATGTGAAATTGAGGCCATTTTAAACGATCGTCCAATAACAAAGCTGTCAGATGATCCTAATGACCTAGAGCCACTTACTCCAAATCACCTTCTTCAAATGAAAGGCAAACCAGTTCTACCACCTGGACTCTTTGACCAATCAGAGTTATACAGCAGGAGGAGATGGAAACAGGTCCAATACATGTGCGACTTATTCTGGAGAAGATGGACAAATGAATATTTGCCTTTGCTTCAAGAGCGACAGAAATGGAACAAGGAAAGGAGGAGCTTTGCTCCTGGTGATATTGTAGTCATTGTGGACTCTACAGCCCCACGTGGATCCTGGTTGATGGGACGAGTCTTGGAAGTTTTTCCTGATAAAAATGGACTTGTACGTTCTGTGCGAGTACAAACTAAAACCAGTGTACTTGAGAGACCTGTGACCAAGCTTTGTCTATTGTACAGCCTGGAAAAGTAAGGACTGATTGCAAGGACTTTACGCTATAACAAACAGAAGATTGTTCAAGTACCATGTCATATAGAGTCGCTTTGGACTTTAATGGCTCTTTGCATAATTATTGTATTGAATTGTAATGTCTATCTGTCATGTACAATTAGGGGCCGGAGTGTAAGAGCCATTATGTTCATTTAATGTCTGTTGTATTTCCACTGGTGAACACTGGGTGGAGTATGGGTTTTATTTGGTATAAAGGTAACCAACGAGTAAGAGAAGCCAGGTGTAATGGGAAGCAAACAATTTTTGACCGTGTCAAGATCAAGAGAGGACATGATAACTGGTGATGGCAAGCTGTTTGAGCATCTGAGCTGAAACCAAAATAAACTGTGTAAATGAAGTACTGGACTGAAGTGAGTTTGTTTAGGAGCCACGCGTCAGATATCCCTACAAACACCTCTGAGTGACAAGTGACTGAGTGACTGACTGACGAGCGCTCTCACTGAACACCAGCCTACTCTCACTGAGCCGAGGCTGCGGCTCCCTGCTATGACGTCAAATGACGCGACGTTGAAAAAAAAGCCGTTTTTACTAGCAGTCCAAGAAACGCTCACTTTATCTTCTAAATTAGTGTCCTTATGTTGTTTTAAAACATTTTAAATCCTGCATTAACTTTTCATATGGTATTTTCATACAAGGTTATCTATAAATTTCGATTTTTTTTTTACCTGCAATATGCTCTTTAAGATAATAACCCTGGTCCAAACGGATATCAGACGGAAGCACTTTGTTTATGCATCTTTATTGCCATCATATGCAAATTACTTAGCATTATTATTTTTTTTTTTGTTAAAGTATAACAAAAAATTTTAAATATATAATTTATTTGGTTAACATTCATTTTATGTAAATGAACATGGTTTTATAAGTGTTCCCGATAATAACACACAGTCCAAACTTGGCATCAGAAGTATGCATTGTGGCTTTTTTTTCCGCTTTATTCATTGTGAAAAATAAAGGCACCGGTTTGTTGTGTTTCAGGTTTATGAACACCCGGGCGGCTGCAAACTGCCGTTACCAGCCCACATGTTACGAGCACGCGGCCAACTGCTACACCCACGCGGTAACGTTCATTCTTTAACTAACACAAGTAAATAAATAAATAGGGTTTGTTCTCACTCGGCCGGTTTGGTTGGATTAAAACAAACTCTGGTGTAATTGCTCTGTTGAATAAATGGCATCTGGTCCACCAAACAAGCTGAAAAGATGAGTCTCAGTCCATTTCCAAACAAACTCTGGTGAAATATGAACGCAACACGGACCAAAGTCATGTAAACGAACCAAAAACAGGACATGATGTCACAAGGTGTGACCTGGCATACCTGGTTTTCCTCATAGTCGTGATTTTGCCCATCACAGTTCAGTACAGGGTCAGAACCGCGTCTCCTCGCTGCAGATCTTGGTTTGTGTGATGGGACTACTGACACTGTTTTGACTCGTGTAAAAATCAATGACGCCACAATATCATGCAGCCACCACCGAGATTTAAATTCCACAACAGATGGGATATAATCTTTCACAGGTGATAATGTGTTGACTTGTGTTTTAATTGGTATTAACTCAATAATACAGGTTTTTACTTTGGTACTTTTTAACGTTTGTTAGCTTTACTATGGTTGTACCATAGTCTTGTTGTATTGTGTGTTAGTTTAGCAAAATCACCGGCTGACGTCTTTGCACATAGATAATCATACATGCGTCCAATTGCGGTTGCAGACGCTCGGTCAACTTTCTCTCGAATGTTTACTGACCTTTCCAATATGGCGAACGGCTTATGAATAGCAGCAGAGAATGTCTAATTGAAGAGAATTGGCACTGGCTGGTTACTTCCTGGTTCTGGACTGGCTGCAGTAACACGTCTCTGTCCATGCGGGGGCGCTCGCGGTCGAGTGCAAAATGAATGGGAGTCAATGGGGTTTCACCCCCAGAAATCCACTATTCGCCGGATGTAATTTGAAAATTGCATTCAAAAGGGAGGGCTAAGATAATACACTCAGCTGAAAATTGCATTTTTAAGTTCACTTATCTGTTCTAAAAATCCGTTCAAAGATGTGATGACGTCACACAATAGCAGAATGCTAGCGTGTTCCAGCCAACAACGGCCTAACCTGTAAGAAATCAAAAGGACATAAGTACTCGTTCATTCGACTTTTGGCCTATAATCTATATTAAACTTGCAGAATCAACAATAAAATCTATGTTAATTTAACGACAAGCAGGTGAAAGAGACACTTTTAGCCGTTTAGCCCCATAGACTCCCATTCATTCTGCTCTCGCCCGTGATCACCTCCAGTGGAATTCTAATGGAACTGCAACCAGGTTGATACACAACGGGGCTAATAGGAAGTGCCAAGGCTCTCCGTTAGACGGGCTCTGATAGCAGCCACTAATGAGGCGCATATATATATATATATATATTTATACCATGGTTTGGGTGAATACTCGATTCTGATTGGCTGCAGGGTATCCATTAAAAAGTGATATAGGACACCTAGTAAAGTAGTTGTGGTGAAACTGACTGTTTACCATTGAAAATTTAATAACGTTAAATAAATGCGCAGGCTACATCAGCTGTGAGTAACCATAGCAACAGGCAGTCAAAATATCCATTTTCAATTTATTTTGTCAAAACAAACATCTAGTTAGCCGTTATACTACACGTACTAATACAACGAGCGACTTTATTTCTTTGAACCTTTTTGGAGAATTTGACATAAAATATGTTGACTTTCTGGCTCGTGAGTTAGCTAAGGGTTCTCTGAGCTGAGTGGACAAATATCTCTGGTAGCTAAATAAGCCGTCAGGCGTAACCAGGGGAAACTTTTAAGTTATTGTTTGTAAAAACTTTAGATTTCGATTGTAAAACTAATTAAAAGATAAACTGTTTTAAAGGGTTAGTTCACCCAAAAATGAAAATTCTGTCAGTATTTACTCACCCTCATGTTGTTCCAACTCCGTAAGACCTTCGTTCATCTTCGCAACACAAATTAAGATATTTAAGATATCACTCCTGCATACAGTCCATAGGCTTCTTGAGGGAATGACTCTTGCTGGCATCGAAAAGTCATCAAAGACATCGTTAAAATAGTCCAAGTGACTACAGTGGCTCAATCTTACGTTTATCAAACGGCGAGAACATTTTTGTGCGCAAAAACAACAAAAATAACGACTTTATTTCAACTATTCGTTTATTTCTCCGTCTGCGCGAGTCAGGTTACTAGTTTAATAGCGTAAGCTTCTGTTATTGTACGTCACACGCATCACACACATGACCAGCGTCGGCCAATAGTGAGCCTACGTGTGACGTAGCTCTACGCAATCACACTACGTTAACTGACTACAGGCTCATGGAGAAGGAAGTGAATATTTGAAATAAAGTCGTTATTTTTGTTTGTTTTTGCGCACAAAAGTGTTCTTGTCGTTTGATAAACTTAAGATTGAGCCCCTGTAGTCACTTGGACTATTTTAACGATGTCTTTAATGACTTTTCGATGCCAGCAAGAGTCATTCCCTCAAGAAGCCTATGGACTAGTATGCAGGAGCGATCTTAATATCTTGATCTTATCTTGAGTAAATACTGACAGAATTTTCATTTTTGGGTGAACTAACCCTTTAAAAATGTGTTATTTGGCAAGTGACTATGGTATAAGCGGGTTAAATGCTATTGTCCGTCTCCAACCCTCCGCAGTTCCTGATCGTGCCGGCGTTCGTGGGAATGGCCCTGTTACACCGGCTCTCGGACGACCGCTGGGAGCGGATCACGGCCTGGGTCTACGGCATGGGTCTGATCGCACTCTTCCTCGTCTCCACCGTCTTTCACATCATCTCCTGGAAAAAGAGCCACATGAGGTTTGTCTGCAGGCTTTTGGGAGTCGCAAACACGTTAAATGCGCTAATCTCAGCTCAGATCCATAGACGTTGCAAACCATTTAACTTTAAGTTCGCATCCTGCAAGTCTTTTGTATGGGACACAGACTCTGTGACTGTATGTTGTGTCTGTTATAGTTTGCGGTGTGTTTTCTCTTTCAGGAGCATGGAGCACTGCTTCCACATGTGTGATCGAGTCGTCATTTACTTCTTCATCGCTGCCTCTTACACACCATGGTACGCTTTTGTTTAGAGTTGGACGGATTTACTGATATCATATTTAAAATCAAGAAACATTTATGGTTCTCATCAATGTTGAAAACATTCATTCATTCTTTTTTTTTTCCAGGATTCTTTGATGAATGGAAAGTTTATTTAAAATAGAAATATTTTGAAACATTATTAATGTCTTTGCTGTGACTTTTGATCCACAATCGATGTATTTCCTCATTTCTTAACAGTATCTCCCATCTAACATCCTTGCAGAAGTGAAGTCATTTTGTAAAAATGTATTTACTAGCATTAAAATAATTTTAAAAAAGCATTATCAGTGGTTTAAAATTATAAAATGAACACGAAAAATAATTTAATGAGCCATATCAGTAACCGAGCATCAATATATGAATGCTTTTTTAGACTATTTTACAACGTCTTTTTTAATATATTTTACATGCACTAACGATAAATTATGCGTGATTGCATGCAACTAAAACAAACTCTTACCCTAATTA
This sequence comes from Pimephales promelas, assembly GCF_988280905.1. Lineage (NCBI taxonomy): Eukaryota > Metazoa > Chordata > Actinopteri > Cypriniformes > Leuciscidae > Pimephales > Pimephales promelas. The sequence continues at coordinate 6,796,408 of NC_142771.1, read as the reverse complement.
ATATTCTTCAGTGCTTGCATGTATAATTACACTGAAACAATGACACCATGTGACTGAATGCTTATATATTAAAGTACCTGCAATATTAACTCTCTGGGGTTGTTCGGCCCAAATGGACCCGAAGAATTTAAATAAAATTTTTTTAAAAATCACAGCTTCCTCGGAATGGTCCGAAATTTGGTGACTTTGTTTGTATTTGGTATTTGAACACCCCAAAAAATTGGGGACAGGATGTGAGTAGTCTAAGTGGTTGTAAAAAAAATAGTCACACTTGGGGTGTTCGGGTCCAAATGGACCCGCATGGAAAACAAATGGGAAATTGGCAAAAATGTGAAAATACTGATTTTTTGTGCGTACAATCTACAAATCAGCCACGATCTTGAAAAAAAAAGCACACAACAGTGAAGGGGTGAATCTATAAAACATCAAGAGTGCAAAACACACACACACACACACTTTTATACACAAACACACCAAAAAAATCAGATTATACATGTGTTTTGCATTTTTAAAATGCTCAGTTTGTCCACCAGATGGCATCCATCTTATTCCAAAAAATGCTTTTATGAGGCCTAGGCTTGACTCTAAAATGAAATGCAGCTTTAAAAAAAAAAAATATATATATATATATATATATATATATATATTATTTTTTGTATTATGTTCAATGGGGGGAAATTTTGTCATAATTATTGCATTAATACTAATTATAATTTTTTTTTATTTGTGAAATTTTCTCAAAACACCAAAAAAAGAAAAGAAGAAATATTATAAAAAATGAGTAAAAAAAAAATCATGATTCTTTTTTTTTTTTTAAATATGAATCCCGCCCTTTGGGTGAAAATATGAAAAATATTTACAATTTTTTAAAAATATGAATCCCGCCCATTTGGACCCAAACACCCCGAGTGTGACTCTGAAACGAACAACCCCAGAGGGTTAAATACCGTCAGGTTCATTATCTATATTACCGGCAAGAAGACTTCGCACTGCTTTACAATAACGTCTCATTAGTTAACGTTAGCTAATGCATCAACTAATATGATCTAACAACGAGTAATAAATTGTTGATTTATTTATTATTCCTTGTTAACATTACTGTTCATCGTTAGATCATGTTAGCTGTAATATTAACAAATACAGCTTTTGTTGTTTTTAATAATGCCACTTGAGATTTGATATCTCACCATGCCACTGAATGACAGTCTGTGTGTGTGTGTGTGTGTTCTTGCAGGCTGAATCTGCGTGAGCTCGGGCCGCTCGCTGCTCACATGCGCTGGTTTGTGTGGTTGATGGCGGCCGCCGGGACAATCTATGTGTTTAACTACCACGAAAAGTACGTTTCACTTCAACTTAATGTCTCAGACTGCATCTGACATAGAGCCCGACCGATAAAGTATTTTGAAGGCTGATACCGATAGAAATATTTTTGGGTTTTAAAATCCGATATATCGGCCGATATTTTATTTTATTTTATTTATTTATTTGAAACTGGACATGATAGTCACAAATTTCGTCATGTTTTTTTGAGTTAAGAGAACTGATGGGGATGATCTTTTAATTGTTATTCAAGCAACGTATGTACCGTGACCAACTCAACGAGTGTTGCCAACAGGAACGGTGTAGAGTGCCCTCTGGTGGACAAACTATACAACTCCAACACTCATGAGCGTGTTTCGTCCGTTTTTATTTTATTTTTGAAATATTCATTTATCGGCCATTATAACTGCCGATACTGATAGTTTGTAAAATGCCGAATATCGGCCGATAATATCGGCCTGCCGATATATCGGTCTGGCTCTAACTTTGACATCACGTCTTAATTATGGGCTAAGGGTTTACACCGCGTTCCAAATTATTATGCAAATTGGAATTAATTGTGAAAAACTTTTAATATTTTGTTTTTAAATCAATCTTATGGATGGCATTGTGTCTCCGGGCTCTTTGGATCACTGAAATCAATCTCAGACACCTGTGACAATTAGTTTGCCAGGTGAGCCCAATTAAAGGAAAACTACTAAAGAAGGATGTTCCACATTATTAAACAGGCTACAAGTTTCAAGCAATATGGGCAAGAAAAAGGATCTCTCTGATGCAGAAAAGCGTCAAATAGTGCAATGCCTTGGAGAAGGTATGAAAACATTAGATATTTCACGAAAACTTAAGCGTGATCATCGTACTGTGAAGAGGTTTGTGGCTGATTCAGAGCACAGACGGGTTCGTGCAGATAAAGGCATAATGAGGAAGGTTACTGCTAGACAAATTCATCGGATTAAGAGAGCAGCTTCTAAAATTACATTACAAAGCAGCAAACAGGTATTTGAAGATGCTGGTACCCCTGGAGTCCCGCGAACCTCAAGGTGTAGGATCCTCCAGAGGTTTGCAGTTGTGCATAAACCTACTATTCGGCCACCCCTAACCAATGCTCATAAGCAGAAACGGTTGCAGTGGGCCCAGAAATACATGAAGACTAATTTTCAAACAGTCTTGTTTACTGATGAGTGCCGTGCAACCCTGGATGGCCCAGATGGTTGGAGTAGTGGATGGTTGGTAGATGGCCACCAAGTCCCAATAAGGCTGCGACGCCAGCAAGGAGGTGGCGGGGTCATGTTTTGGGCCGGAATCATGGGGAGAGAACTGGTAGGCCCCTTTAGGGTCCCTGAAGGTGTGAAAATGACCTCTGCAAAGTATATAGAGTTTCTTACTGACCACTTTCTTCCATGGTACAAAAAGAAGAACCGTGCCTTCCGTAGCAAAATCATCTTCATGCATGACAATGCACCATCTCATGCTGCAAAGAATACCTCTGTGTCATTGGCTGCTATGGGCATAAAAGGTGAGAAACTCATGGTGTGGCCCCCATCCTCCCCTGACCTCAACCCTATTGAGAACCTTTGGAGCATCCTCAAGCAAAAGATCTATGAGGGTGGGAGACAGTTCCCATCAAAACAGCAGCTCTGGGAGGCTATTCTGACATCCTGCAAAGAAATTCAAGCAGAAACTGTCCACAAACTCACAAGTTCAATGGATGCAAGAATTGTGAAAGTGATATCAAAGAAGGGATCATATGTTAACATGTAACTTGCCCTGTTAAGATGTGTTTGATTTAAATAGCTTTTGATTTCATTAAATATGATCTCCTAATGCTGCCAATTCAACAAATGACCATTTTCAGTTCTTTACAACCTATAAAATGTTTTCAAACTCTGCTGTGCATAATATAATGGAACAGTGCATTTTCAGTTTTTTATTTGTGAAAAAAACACTGTTTTCGTTGGGTGGTTTGTTCAATAAAATTCTGCTTAAACCATAAAAGTTGGTCACTTGAAAATTATACTGACTGTCATTTGCATCGACTATTTAGGAAAATCAGTGTAAAATATCATTTGCATAATAATTTGGAACGCGGTGTAATTGACGTGCGCAAAGTGTTCAATTATATTTTGTTGAATGCAGAACTCGGTTATGATTATTTGAGATCACAGCATTTTAAATAAAATAGTTGAATAAAAAAGGAAATTTTATTTATATTTCCAGTCCACACTCAAATTAAAAAAATGAACTGCGTAATCCAAATGAGTTTAAGTTGTGTATGCAATTTAAATCTAGTTTTTGAGTGCAGGTTCATTTCAAATAAGCGTGACAAGATTGATGATGTTACATGCACAAACTAGACAATTAAAGCAGAGATGTGTTTTTATGATTAGTTCATGTTCTTGAATGCGTGTCTGATGATAACGTGTGTGTGTTTTGTGCAGGTATAAGTTAGTGGAGTTGGCGTTTTACTTGACCATGGGCTTCTTTCCTGCGCTGGTGGTGACATCGATGGTGAGTGTGTGAGATTGAGCTCATTAAGATTAGGTAGGCACTTATTTACAACCGCTTAAAAAAAACACGTCCTGTATAGTATTTGCTACATTCGCCATGTTGTCATGATCATGTGACCTTCCAGCGTCAGTTGCGTCACTTCACTGTAATTTGATGGGATAGTAAAGTGTCCATGTATGCAGACTTCAGAAGTAGTAGGTCATCCGTGTATGAGAACTAATATATTAATATACTTTACTTTTACTTATTGTTTTACATTACATGAGGAGATCATGAAATGCTTAATTGTCATGTAAAAAGTGCAACAAAAAAAATGTAATTTTCTTAATAACTGATTTAACGATCCAGACATGGTTTGACCGGTTATGTGTCTCTTTCGCATCAAGTATACATATTTGTGTACAGTGTACATTATGCAGCTGTTCTGTATAGTAAACATTTATCCAGAGAAACTTACAAAAGAGGAACAAAAGATCCAACAATATTCATAATGTACAATGCCAGCTCATTAGATGACTCGATTAGGAAGTGTGTATTTTTTTCCTGCTAGTGTGAGTTCAAACCCTAGTAAGTCATAGACAGCAGCACTGTGTTCATTTTAACATAAAGATGTGACTGCTAATTGTCACACACTCTGGCGCCACCTTGTGGTCAAGGGGCTTTGCATGCAGGGAGATTTTTTTTTTGTGCCGTAAAATTTGTAACAAAACTTTTATTAAGAGTTAAATGTATTGTCACAGACGTTAATCGCACACCTAATTTCAGGCATTTAAACAAAAAAAACATTGAAGTACTAAACCACAGAACCGTTTAATTTCAGTTAAGTGCCTTTTTAATCATCTGTGGTAACAATATAGTGGGCTACGACTGGCATTTCTGGACGCTTAAACGTTTGGCATGTAATTTTGGCCACCAGGGGTCGCTAATCTCTTAATAACAAAGGCGTATAATGATGACGCAAAGCATCAAGCGTAATTATGGATCTTGTTGTCAAGCTGATGGATCTTTAATGGATGAGTGAATACAGTGATTTTTTTTAACATGGCTGTGGTGTGGAGCAGGACGCGACTGCTAATGCGAGAACTATTAAACATAATTTAATGACTCATAAATGTAAGTACACATTGATGGCCTAAGACACGAAACGAGCGGTTTGTGTGAGAAACGAAAATTGAAACCACAGCGGAAACAAAGGCCCCGTCCACACTACTGCGTTTTCTTTTAAAAACGGAGACCTTTTGCTACGTTTGCACCTCCCGTCCACACTAAAACGGGAAAAACGAAGACCTAAAACGGAGAAGTTTAGAAATGCTGCAGCTGCGTTTTGCGTTTTGAATCTCCGGAGGGCGTTTTAGTGTGGACGAGACAAAACGGAGAACTTCAGAAACGCTGACGCAGAGGCTGACGCTCGGCTCTATGATTGGGTGTCATCAGTCATGACGTATCCTTCCCTGATTCGCCAACCACTGTTTACACCGGCGCGCGCATGCCCAGTGTTGGTGATGGTCATGTGATTTGCGTTTTCAGTCGTTTTAATGTGGACGGAGATCGTTTCTAATACGCAGATAAAACGCTGGTGTGGACGGAGATCGTATTCGTTTTAATTCTCCGTTATTAAACGAAAACGCAGTAGTGTGGACGGGGCCAAAGACACCTACATCTTGGATGCCCTTGAGGTAAGATAAAACATACCAAAAATTTATTTCAAAGCGAACTATCCCTTTAATCGCTCTGGCGCGCGAGACACTTTGATAGCACTTAGCTTAGCCCAGTTCATTCATTAGGATCCAAGCAGAGAAGCGACCAAACACCTCCACGTTTTCCCTAATTAAAGTAGTGTAACTCGACCAAGAATGGTGACGCAAAATAAAACGTAAAAATGTAAGGACTTGCCTAAAAGGATTTTTCTATAACCCATGTCCACGTCTGTTGCCATGGTTACTATGGGAGTATGAGCGTAACTGAGGGTAACGCGGATATGACGCCATTGACTGGCGACTCCTCACCCCTGCTCACACGCCCCGTTTCCTTGGTTACAATCGCAATTTTCTCACAATTTGCAAATGATTAGAAATAGAGGCCCGCGGGACCCAACGCAAATCTCGCGGGGTGGGCGGTTTGAACTTTGCTGCGGAAAGGAATGGGTAGCTAAAAAAAAAAAACTGGGATCGGAAGGTAGCCTACCCAGATAGCAAACTGACATTGAATCAACGTGGAAACATGACATCGAAACAACGTTGATCTGACATTGTTTTGCTCATCGAATTAACGTTGAACCGACGTCAGACGCGTCATTCTTTCAAAACTAACGGAAAATCAACTTGAAATCAACGTTGTTTCAACGTTAGGAAAGCAAACCAATTTCGTCAATTTTCATCTGGCTTTGATTCAACGTTAATTCGATGAGCGAAACAATGCCAGATCAACGTTGTTTCGATGTCATGAGAGACGTCGTTTCCACGTTATGTCAGTTTGCTGTCTGGGTAGCGACATGATGGAGATGTCAATAAATGAAGTTATCAACCAAACAAAATATATAACATTTCCCTATAGTGGTTTTTGGATATTTTATATTTCAAAATTCCTACATATTGTACTTTTAAATGTGTAAAAACCAATCTTGATTTTGTGTGATTATTGTTTTGATCAGAGTAACACCGACGGGCTGTACGAGCTGGCGTTCGGGGGCTTCGTCTACTGCCTGGGGGTCGTCTTCTTCAAATCCGACGGCGTGATTCCCTTCGCTCACGCCATCTGGCACGTGTTCGTGGCGCTGGCGGCCGCCATCCACTACTACGCCATCTGGAAGTACCTGTACCGAAGCCCCACGCTGGAGGACATCAGGGACGTGTGAGCCTCAGAGCGACACACATCGATCGCCCGCGCTCCAAACACCATCGTTTACCTGTACGACCACGCAATGTTTACTGTTTTCTAACCGATTGTGATCGCAGTATCGAGTGCTCATTGGCCACAGCTACATCGTCAGTATTATGTAAATATATTCCACTGAAAGCAGATGAATTGTGATGATTTTCCCGTGCATTCATTTCTGACACACACACACACTCAGTGGTTGATTCATGTCATCTGTAGTGAATTAGTTAACTTTAATCTTGCAACTTTCTCTATCAGATCTATTTTTGCATCTCAACTTCCTTCAGACGTACAGCTAGTTTGTTTTCTACGAGCGCTGGTGGTTTTCTACGCCCTCGCCGTGTTTCTGCTCTTTCAGCGGGATTTGAACGATTTTTCTAACTGAAAGAACCACTTCTGTTTGATATGCCATCATCACACCGGAGATATTGTCGTCGAGAGGCTGATGGGAAGATGGCGGACACGACCAGGTGTTCTCCACCGCCTGAAAGATGTTTCTCGAATCCAGCACAGTTTCACATGGATATTTGACGGAGAAATGGTAAGCGAGGACGAGCCGAATGGATCCCTGCTGGTTGTGACTTTGACGATAGAACGATTTCCACTGTCTGTTGTGATGAATCTGACAAAAACGGGTCATATTTCACCCCAAAATCATAAGAAAAAATGCATAAGAAACTGAAGCCTATACTATTTTTAGGACCAATACCATTTTTATTGCATTGTGATATTTTACATCTCATTACTACTGTCTTTTTTTTTTCTTCTTTTTTTTTTTTAAATGTGTATATATATGCAGTGGTGGAATGTAACGAAGTACAAATACTTCGTTACTTTACTTAAGTACATTTTTCACGTATCTTTACTTTACTTAAGTACAATAAATAGTGCCTACTTTTTACTTTTACTTCGTTACATTTTGCAGCAATTATTATACTTTCTACTCCACTACATTTCTACAACTTCTGTTACATTTTCGTTACATTTTCTGATCAGTTTTTCCCCTGCCAAAACGTAATCTGACCGTCGAGCCCGTTCTCATCCTAAAGCGCCATATCGGACGCTTTTGCAAAAGCGTAAATATCCAACGCACATGGCACCCTTTAACGTGAAATGAGACGCAGATATATTTGGGCAGATGGCGCCCCCTAGTGGTCTAACCCTTACACCAGTGACGTTTGGTTGCCATAGATACAGTATATCAACCCGGCAGTATATCAACAGCACGGCCGGTCACACTAAATGCGTCTCACACGCAGTGTGTTTATCGTGCAACTCATACGCGAAAATTTGTTTTTACGTGCATAGGAAACACACCGTGTGTAATATATGTTTGGTTTGGTTAGGATTATGGCAAGCCAAGAGGTTCAGAATTACACCATAAATGAATCGCGTTTACTGCCAAACATATTAACATATAAGGATAAGCATGATATTGTCTAATTGCAAGCTTGTTTCAGAAATGGTGACGTTTTTTTCCATCATTATTGAACATCATTATAGGAGTAGGCTATTAGGTTGAATGAGTTAGAATTAAATGTTTTATTAATCATTAGAAAATAGACATTAAGATAATAAATTGTTATGCAAGTACTTTTACTTTTAATACTTAAAGTACATTTAAAATAAAGTACTTTTTACTTTTTACTTAAGTATGGTTGTCATTGTGTTACTTCTACTTTTACTAAAGTAAATATTTATCTGGGTATTTGTACTTTTACTTAAGTACTGAGATTCAGTACTTCCTCCACCACTGTATATATGATTCCTGGTCATCGTCAATTGTCCTTTTTGTTTTCTTTATTATTTTTTTTAAATTAATCTCTCTCTTGCTATATATATATATATATATATAATTTAATTTAAAACGATCAAATTACATATATATATATATAATTTGATAGATTTAAATTAAATATTTAATTCATTTAAATAAAAAAATATATATATTTTATATATATATATATATATGTATATATATGTACATGTAATTTGATAGATTTAAATTATATATATATATATATATATATTATTTTTTTGCATTTAAATCTATATATATATCATTTCTTTTTAAATCTATCTAATTTTTATATATATATATATATATATATATATATATATATATATATATAAAATTAGGTTATACACTTTAATTATATATTTTATTTTTTGTTTATTTAAATCTATCTAATTATATATGTATGTGTGTATATATGTAATTTGATAGATTTAAATTAAATATTATAATGTATCAATTTCATTATAGTCAGTTGAATTTGGGGGATAATGTGTTTAATTGAAACTTTTTGTATTTTATTTTTTTAAATCTTTGTAGTGAAATATGACTGTTTTTGGCACGTTTGGTTCACTTATTAACCACACGAGAGCTCTAGATATCGCCGGATGATCATCATCCCATCATCATGACCTATATTCAGAGACTAGAGCGAGTCTCGGAGGATCATGGGAGATGGTGTTCTTCAGGACCCTCGCTGGCGTCTGACACTGTGAATGCGTCTGGCTCAGTCGAAACACTGATCTGTTGGGATTCAGGAACCGCTGCGATCCACTGGGTGGAAGCTCCAATGTTTTTCAAGTGCTAAACCCGGAGGTCTGGATCGCAGCCATCGCACATATTTAAGTGTTTTGCTCAACGGCTAAAGCTTTTATTTAGTCACGTTTTCACCAGACCGCAACATGATGTCGGCCCAGATCCGGCACAACTGGATTCCACTCAGCCCAGATCTGGCCCGACACTGTGTCGCAGTCTGGGGTCGATACACACGTGCTTATTCTTCTGGTGCGTTCACGTCATGTTGAATATCCATATCTACTAGTTTCAGACTAATACAAAATTGTTTTTGTTTTTATCTGCAAGTTTATGGCACTTCTCTTCACGTTTTTCTTCTTGATTTATTTCTCTCTTTTTTGGCATTAGTCGTCCTGACATGACGAGAACGCATCATGGTTATGGGTGTTTGTGAGATGTGAGAGAGTGGATTTGACTGGCTCTTGTACTCTGGGACAGACTTTTGTAAAATCTTTCTACATGCGGTTTCGGCACATGATTCTGCACTGGCCTTTTCTCAGATCAAACTGTGAAACCTTTTCTGAAGTCTTCATCACACATCAGTCTGGTGTTGCTATAAAGACTAAATGTGTCCAATGTTGAAGTTTCTAAAGTGTTAATAAATGAAAGCGATAACAGTAACTCTTGTGTGTGTGTGTGTTTTGTTTCATGCGTGGCAAATTTAAAATTTAAAAATTAAAATTTCGACCCCAAAAAAAAACCCGACAGTGTTACCCCTGTCGTTTTTTTTTTTTTTTGTGTGCGAAAAAATAAGTTTCTCCAATCTTCTTGAAACTCTGGATTCTGATAGAGAACCATGAGACTAAGATCTGAGTGCAAAAATGGAGGCTCTAGACCCTTCCAGAGCTGAGATATCGAAACTCAAAAATTCGACCCCAAAAAAAACGACACTGGTACCCCTTTCGTTTTTTTTTCGGGAGAAAAATTAAGTTTCTCCAATCTTCTCAAAACTCTGGATTCTGACAGAGGGCCATGAGACTTAAACCTGAGTGCAAAGATTGAGGCTCTAGACCCTTCCAGAGCTGAGATATCGAAACTCAAAAATTCAACCCAAAAAACAAAAACGACAGTGGTACCCCTTTCGTTTTTTTTTTCGGGCGAAAAATTAAGTTTCTCCAATCTTCTCAAAACTCTGGATTCTGATAGAGGGCCATGAGACTTAAACCTGACTGCAAAAATGGAGGCTCTAGACCCTTCCAGAGCTGAGATATCGAAACTCAAAAATTCAACGAAAAAAAAACAAAAACGACAGTGGTACCCCTTTCGTTTTTTTTTCGGGCGAAAAATTAAGTTTCTCCAATCTTCTCAAAACTCTGGATTCTGATAGAGGGCCACGAGACTTTGACTTGAGTGCAAAAATGGAGGCTCTAGACCCTTCCAGAGCTGAGATATCGAAATTCAAAATTTCGACCCCAAAAAAAAAAACGACAGTGTTACCCCTTACGTTTTTTTTTCATTTTCGGGCGAAAAATTAAGTTTCTCCTATCTTCTCAAAACTCTGGATTCTGATAGAGGACCACGAGACTTTGACCTGAGTTCAGAAATGGAGGCTCTAGACCCTTCCAGAGCTGAGATATCGAAATTCAAAATTTCGACCCAAAAAAAAAACGACAGTGTTACCCCTTTCGTTTTTTTCGTTTTCGGGCGAAAAATTAAGTTTCTCCAATCTTCTCAAAACTCTGGATTCTGATAGAGGGCCGCGAGACTTTGACCTGAGCGCAAAAATGGAGGCTCTAGACCCTTCCAGAGCTGAGATATCGAAATTCAAAATTTCGACCCAAAAAAAAAAACGACAGTGTTACCCCTTACTTTTTTTTTCATTTTCGGGCGAAAAATTAAGTTTCTCCAATCTTCTCAAAACTCTGGATTATGATAGAGGGCTGTGAGACTTTGACCTGAGTTCAAAAATGGAGGCTCTAGACCCTTCCAGAGCTGAGATATCGAAATTCAAAATTTCGACCCAAAAAAAAAAACGACAGTGTTACCCCTTTTGTTTTTTTTTCGTTTTTGGGCAAAAAATTAAGTTTCTCCAATCTTCTCAAAACTCTGGATTATGATAGAGGGCTGTGAGACTTTGACCTGAGTGCAAAAATGGAGGCTCTAGACCCTTCCAGAGCTGAGATATCGAATTTCAAAATTTCGACCCGAAAAAAAAAACGACAGTGTTACCCCTTTCGTTTTTTTTCATTTTCGGGCGAAAAATTAAGTTTCTCCAATCTTCTCAAAACTCTGGATTATGATAGAGGGCTGTGAGACTTTGACCTGAGTGCAAAAATGGAGGCTCTAGACCCTTCCAGAGCTGAGATATCGAATTTCAAAATTTCGACCCGAAAAAAAAACGACAGTGTTACCCCTTTCGTTTTTTTTTTCATTTTTGGGCGAAAAATTAAGTTTCTCCAATCTTCTCAAAACTCTGGATTATGATAGAGGGCTGTGAGACTTTGACCTGAGTGCAAAAATGGAGGCTCTAGACCCTTCCAGAGCTGAGATATCGAATTTCAAAATTTCGACCCGAAAAAAAAACGACAGTGTTACCCCTTTCGTTTTTTTTTCATTTTCGGGCGAAAAATTAAGTTTCTCCAATCTTCTCAAAACTCTGGATTATGATAGAGGGCTGTGAGACTTTGACCTGAGTGCAAAAATGGAGGCTCTAGACCCTTCCAGAGCTGAGATATCGAATTTCAAAATTTCGACCTGAAAAAAAAACGACAGTGTTACCCCTTTCGTTTTTTTTCATTTTCGGGCGAAAAATTAAGTTTCTCCAATCTTCTCAAAACTCTGGATTATGATAGAGGGCTGTGAGACTTTGACCTGAGTGCAAAAATGGAGGCTCTAGACCCTTCCAGAGCTGAGATATTGAATTTCAAAAATTCGACCCGAAAAAAAAAACGACAGTGTTACCCCTTTTGTTTTTTTTTCGTTTTTGGGCGAAAAATTAAGTTTCTCCAATCTTCTCAAAACTCTGGATATTTGATAGAGGGCTGTGAGACTTTGACCTGAGTGCAAAAATGGAGGCTCTAGACCCTTCCAGAGCTGAGATATCGAATTTCAAAATTTCGACCCGAATAAAAAACGACAGTGTTACCCCTTTTGTTTTTTTCCGTTTTTGGACGAAAAATTAAGTTTCTCCAATCTTCTCAAAACTCTGGATTATGATAGAGGGCTGTGAGACTTTGACCTGAGTGCAAAAATGGAGGCTCTAGACCCTTCCAGAGCTGAGATATCAAATTTCAAAATTTCGACCCGAAAAAAAAAAACGACAGTGTTACCCCTTTTGTTTTTTTTCGTTTTTGGGCGAAAAACTAAGTTCCTCCAATCTTCTCAAAACTCTGGATTATGATAGAGGGCTGTGAGACTTTGACCTGAGTGCAAAAATGGAGGCTCTAGACCCTTCCAGAGCTGAGATATCGAAATTCAAAATTTCGACCCAAAAAAAAAAACGACAGTGTTACCCCTTTTGTTTTTTTTTCGTTTTTGGGCGAAAAATTAAGTTTCTCCAATCTTCTCAAAACTCTGGATTATGATAGAGGGCTGTGAGACTTTGACCTGAGTGCAAAAATGGAGGCTCTAGACCCTTCCAGAGCTGAGATATCGAATTTCAAAATTTCGACCCGAAAAAAAAACGACAGTGTTACCCCTTTCGGTTTTTTTCATTTTCGGGCGAAAAATTAAGTTTCTCCAATCTTCTCAAAACTCTGGATTATGATAGAGGGCTGTGAGACTTTGACCTGAGCGCAAAAATGGAGGCTCTAGACCCTTCCAGAGCTGAGATATCGAAATTCAAAATTTCGACCCAAAAAAAAAAAAACGACAGTGTTACCCCTTACTTTTTTTTTCATTTTCGGGCGAAAAATTAAGTTTCTCCAATCTTCTCAAAACTCTGGATTCTGATAGAGGACCACGAGACTTTGACCTGAGTTCAAAAATGGAGGCTCTAGACCCTTCCAGAGCTGAGATATCGAAATTCAAAATTTCGACCCAAAAAAAAACGACAGTGTTACCCCTTTTGTTTTTTTTCGTTTTTGGGCGAAAAATTAAGTTTCTCCAATCTTCTCAAAACTCTGGATTATGATAGAGGGCTGTGAGACTTTGACCTGAGTGCAAAAATGGAGGCTCTAGACCCTTCCAGAGCTGAGATATCGAATTTCAAAATTTCGACCCGAAAAAAAAAACGACAGTGTTACCCCTTTCGTTTTTTTTCATTTTCGGGCGAAAAATTAAGTTTCTCCAATCTTCTCAAAACTCTGGATTATGATAGAGGGCTGTGAGACTTTGACCTGAGTGCAAAAATGGAGGCTCTAGACCCTTCCAGAGCTAAGATATCGAATTTCAAAATTTCGACCCGAAAAAAAAACGACAGTGTTACCCCTTTCGTTTTTTTTTTCATTTTTGGGCGAAAAATTAAGTTTCTCCAATCTTCTCAAAACTCTGGATTATGATAGAGGGCTGTGAGACTTTGACCTGAGTGCAAAAATGGAGGCTCTAGACCCTTCCAGAGCTGAGATATCGAATTTCAAAATTTCGACCTGAAAAAAAAACGACAGTGTTACCCCTTTCGTTTTTTTTCATTTTCGGGCGAAAAATTAAGTTTCTCCAATCTTCTCAAAACTCTGGATATTTGATAGAGGGCTGTGAGACTTTGACCTGAGTGCAAAAATGGAGGCTCTAGACCCTTCCAGAGCTGAGATATCGAATTTCAAAATTTCGACCCGAATAAAAAACGACAGTGTTACCCCTTTTGTTTTTTTCCGTTTTTGGACGAAAAATTAAGTTTCTCCAATCTTCTCAAAACTCTGGATTATGATAGAGGGCTGTGAGACTTTGACCTGAGTGCAAAAATGGAGGCTCTAGACCCTTCCAGAGCTGAGATATCAAAATTCAAAAATTCGACCCGAAAAAAAAACGACAGTGTTACCCCTTTCGTTTTTTTTCATTTTCGGGGCGAAAAATTAAGTTTCTCCAATCTTCTCAAAACTCTGGATTATGATAGAGGGCTGTGAGACTTTGACCTGAGTGCAAAAATGGAGGCTCTAGACCCTTCCAGAGCTGAGATATCGAATTTCAAAATTTCGACCCGAAAAAAAAACGACAGTGTTACCCCTTTTGGTTTTTTTTCGTTTTTGGGCGAAAAATTAAGTTTCTCCAATCTTCTCAAAACTCTGGATTATGATAGAGGGCTGTGAGACTTTGACCTGAGTGCAAAAATGGAGGCTCTAGACCCTTCCAGAGCTGAGATATCGAATTTCAAAATTTTGACCCGAAAAAAAAAACGACAGTGTTACCCCTTTTGTTTTTTTTTCGTTTTTGGGCGAAAAATTAAGTTCCTCCAATCTTCTCAAAACTCTGGATTATGATAGAGGGCTGTGAGACTTTGACCTGAGTGCAAAAATGGAGGCTCTAGACCCTTCCAGAGCTGAGATATCAAAATTCAAAATTTCGACCCGAAAAAAACCCGACAGTGTTACCCCTTTTGTTTTTTTTCGTTTTTGGGCGAAAAATTAAGTTCCTCCAATCTTCTCAAAACTCTGGATTCAGATAGAGGGCCGCGAGACTTTGACCTGAGTGCAAAAATGGAGGCTCTAGACCCTTCCAGAGCTGAGATATCGAATTTCAAAATTTCGACCCGAAAAAAAAATGACAGTGTTACCCCTTTCGTTTTTTTTCATTTTCGGGCGAAAAATTAAATTTCTCCAATCTTCTCAAAACTCTGGATTATGATAGAGGGCTGTGAGACTTTGACCTGAGTGCAAAAATGGAGGCTCTTGACCCTTCCAGAGCTGAGATATCAAAATTCAAAATTTCGACCCGAAAAAAAAACCGACAGTGTTACCCCTTTTGTTTTTTTTCGTTTTTGGGCGAAAAATTAAGTTCCTCCAATCTTCTCAAAACTCTGGATTCAGATAGAGGGCCGCGAGACTTTGACCTGAGTGCAAAAATGGAGGCTCTAGACCCTTCCAGAGCTAAGATATCGAATTTCAAAATTTCGACCCAAAAAAAAAATGACAGTGTTACCCCTTTCGTTTTTTTTCATTTTCGGGCGAAAAATTAAATTTCTCCAATCTTCTCAAAACTCTGGATTATGATAGAGGGCTGTGAGACTTTGACCTGAGTGCAAAAATGGAGGCTCTAGACCCTTCCAGAGCTGAGATATCGAATTTCAAAATTTCGACCCGAAAAAAAAACGACAGTGTTACCCCTTTTGTTTTTTTTTCGTTTTTGGGCGAAAAATTAAGTTTCTCCAATCTTCTCAAAACTCTGGATTATGATAGAGGGCTGTGAGACTTTGATCTGAGTGCAAAAATGGAGGCTCTAGACCCTTCCAGAGCTGAGATATCGAATTTCAAAATTTCGACCCGAAAAAAAAACGACAGTGTTACCCCTTTTGTTTTTTTTCGTTTTTGGGCGAAAAATTAAGTTCCTCCAATCTTCTCAAAACTCTGGATTATGATAGAGGGCTGTGAGACTTTGACCTGAGTGCAAAAATGGAGGCTCTAGACCCTTCCAGAGCTGAGATATCAAAATTCAAAATTTCGACCCGAAAAAAAAAACGACAGTGTTACCCCTTTTGTTTTTTTTTTTTGTTTTTGGGCGAAAAATTAAGTTCCTCCAATCTTCTCAAAACTCTGGATTCAGATAGAGGGCCGCGAGTCTTTGACCTGAGTGCAAAAATGGAGGCTCTAGACCCTTCCAGAGCTGAGATATCGAATTTCAAAATTTCGACCCAAAAAAAAAAAACGACAGTGTTACCCCTTTTGTTTTTTTTCGTTTTTGGGCGAAAAATTAAGTTTCTCCAATCTTCTCAAAACTCTGGATTATGATAGAGGGCTGTGAGACTTTGACCTGAGTGCAAAAATGGAGGCTCTAGACCCTTCCAGAGCTGAGATATCGAATTTCAAAATTTCGACCCGAAAAAAAAACGACAGTGTTACCCCTTTCGTTTTTTTTCATTTTCGGGCGAAAAATTAAGTTTCTCCAATCTTCTCAAAACTCTGGATTATGATAGAGGGCTGTGAGACTTTGACCTGAGTGCAAAAATGGAGGCTCTAGACCCTTCCAGAGCTGAGATATCGAATTTCAAAATTTCGACCCGAAAAAAAAACGACAGTGTTACCCCTTTCGTTTTTTTTCATTTTCGGGGCGAAAAATTAAGTTTCTCCAATCTTCTCAAAACTCTGGATTATGATAGAGGGCTGTGAGACTTTGACCTGAGTGCAAAAATGGAGGCTCTAGACCCTTCCAGAGCTGAGATATTGAATTTCAAAATTTCGACCCGAAAAAAAAAACGACAGTGTTACCCCTTTTGTTTTTTTTTCGTTTTTGGGCGAAAAATTAAGTTTCTCCAATCTTCTCAAAACTCTGGATTATGATAGAGGGCTGTGAGACTTTGACCTGAGTGCAAAAATGGAGGCTCTAGACCCTTCCAGAGCTGAGATATCGAATTTCAAAATTTCGACCCGAAAAAAAAACGACTGTGTTACCCCTTTTGTTTTTTTTTCGTTTTTGGGCGAAAAATTAAGTTTCTCCAATCTTCTCAAAACTCTGGATTATGATAGAGGGCTGTGAGACTTTGACCTGAGTGCAAAAATGGAGGCTCTAGACCCTTCCAGAGCTGAGATATCGAATTTCAAAATTTCGACCCGAAAAAAAAAACGACAGTGTTACCCCTTTTGTTTTTTTTTCGTTTTTGGGCGAAAAATTAAGTTTCTCTAATCTTCTCAAAACTCTGGATTATGATAGAGGGCTGTGAGACTTTGACCTGAGTGCAAAAATGGAGGCTCTAGACGCTTCCAGAGCTGAGATATCAAAATTCAAAATTTCGACCCGAAAAAAACGACAGTGTTACCCCTTTTGTTTTTTTTTCGTTTTTGGGCGAAAAATTAAGTTCCTCCAATCTTCTCAAAACTCTGGATTCAGATAGAGGGCCGCGAGACTTTGACCTGAGTGCAAAAATGGAGGCTCTAGACCCTTCCAGAGCTGAGATATCGAATTTCAAAATTTCGACCCGAAAAAAAAACGACAGTGTTACCCCTTTCGTTTTTTTTTCATTTTCGGGCGAAAAATAAAGTTTCTCCAACTTCTCAAAACTCTGGATTATGATAGAGGGCTGTGAGACTTTGACCTGAGTGCAAAAATGGAGGCTCTAGACCCTTCCAGAGCTGAGATATCGAATTTCAAAATTTCGACCCGAAAAAAAACGACAGTGTTACCCCTTTTGTTTTTTTTCGTTTTTGGGCGAAAAATTAAGTTTCTCCAATCTTCTCAAAACTCTGGATTATGATAGAGGGCTGTGAGACTTTGACCTGAGTGCAAAAATGGAGGCTCTAGACCCTTCCAGAGCTGAGATATCGAATTTCAAAATTTCGACCCGAAAAAAAAACGACAGTGTTACCCCTTTTGTTTTTTTTCGTTTTTGGGCGAAAAATTAAGTTCCTCCAATCTTCTCAAAACTCTGGATTATGATAGAGGGCTGTGAGACTTTGACCTGAGTGCAAAAATGGAGGCTCTAGACCCTTCCAGAGCTGAGATATCAAAATTCAAAATTTCGACCCGAAAAAAAAAACGACAGTGTTACCCCTTTTGTTTTTTTTTCGTTTTTGGGCGAAAAATTAAGTTCCTCCAATCTTCTCAAAACTCTGGATTCAGATAGAGGGCCGCGAGTCTTTGACCTGAGTGCAAAAATGGAGGCTCTAGACCCTTCCAGAGCTGAGATATCGAATTTCAAAATTTCGACCCGAAAAAAAAACGACAGTGTTACCCCTTTTGTTTTTTTTTCGTTTTTGGGCGAAAAATTAAGTTTCTCCAATCTTCTCAAAACTCTGGATTATGATAGAGGGCTGTGAGACTTTGACCTGAGTGCAAAAATGGAGGCTCTAGACCCTTCCAGAGTTGAGATATCGAAACTCAAAATTTCGACCCGAAAAAAAAAACGACAGTGTTACCCCTTACGTTTTTTTTTCGTTTTCGGGCGAAAAATCAAGTTTCTCCAATCTTCTCAAAACTCTGGATTATGATAGAGGGCTGTGAGACTTTGACCTGAGTGCAAAAATGGAGGCTCTAGACCCTTCCAGAGCTGAGATATCGAATTTCAAAATTTCGACCCGAAAAAAAAACGACAGTGTTACCCCTTTTGTTTTTTTTTCGTTTTTGGGCGAAAAATTAAGTTTCTCCAATCTTCTCAAAACTCTGGATTATGATAGAGGGCTGTGAGACTTTGACCTGAGTGCAAAAATGGAGGCTCTAGACCCTTCCAGAGCTGAGATATCGAATTTCAAAATTTCGACCCGAAAAAAAAAACGACAGTGTTACCCCTTTTGTTTTTTTTTCGTTTTTGGGCGAAAAATTAAGTTTCTCCAATCTTCTCAAAACTCTGGATTATGATAGAGGGCTGTGAGACTTTGACCTGAGTGCAAAAATGGAGGCTCTAGACCCTTCCAGAGCTGAGATATCAAAATTCAAAATTTCGACCCGAAAAAAACGACAGTGTTACCCCTTTTGTTTTTTTTTTCGTTTTTGGGCAAAAAATTAAGTTCCTCCAATCTTCTCAAAACTCTGGATTCAGATAGAGGGCCGCGAGACTTTGACCTGAGTGCAAAAATGGAGGCTCTAGACCCTTCCAGAGCTGAGATATCGAATTTCAAAATTTCGACCCGAAAAAAAAACGACAGTGTTACCCCTTTCGTTTTTTTTTCATTTTCGGGCGAAAAATAAAGTTTCTCCAATCTTCTCAAAACTCTGGATTATGATAGAGGGCTGTGAGACTTTGACCTGAGTGCAAAAATGGAGGCTCTAGACCCTTCCAGAGCTGAGATATCGAATTTCAAAATTTCGACCCGAAAAAAAAACGACAGTGTTACCCCTTTTGTTTTTTTTCGTTTTTGGGCGAAAAATTAAGTTTCTCCAATCTTCTCAAAACTCTGGATTATGATAGAGGGCTGTGAGACTTTGACCTGAGTGCAAAAATGGAGGCTCTAGACCCTTCCAGAGCTGAGATATCGAATTTCAAAATTTCGACCCGAAAAAAAAACGACAGTGTTACCCCTTTTGTTTTTTTTCGTTTTTGGGCGAAAAATTAAGTTCCTCCAATCTTCTCAAAACTCTGGATTATGATAGAGGGCTGTGAGACTTTGACCTGAGTGCAAAAATGGAGGCTCTAGACCCTTCCAGAGCTGAGATATCAAAATTCAAAATTTCGACCCGAAAAAAAAAACGACAGTGTTACCCCTTTTGTTTTTTTTTCGTTTTTGGGCGAAAAATTAAGTTCCTCCAATCTTCTCAAAACTCTGGATTCAGATAGAGGGCCGCGAGTCTTTGACCTGAGTGCAAAAATGGAGGCTCTAGACCCTTCCAGAGCTGAGATATCGAATTTCAAAATTTCGACCCGAAAAAAAAACGACAGTGTTACCCCTTTTGTTTTTTTTTCGTTTTTGGGCGAAAAATTAAGTTTCTCCAATCTTCTCAAAACTCTGGATTATGATAGAGGGCTGTGAGACTTTGACCTGAGTGCAAAAATGGAGGCTCTAGACCCTTCCAGAGTTGAGATATCGAAACTCAAAATTTCGACCCGAAAAAAAAACCGACAGTGTTACCCCTTACGTTTTTTTTTCGTTTTCGGGCGAAAAATCAAGTTTCTCCAATCTTCTCAAAACTCTGGATTATGATAGAGGGCTGTGAGACTTTGACCTGAGTGCAAAAATGGAGGCTCTAGACCCTTCCAGAGCTGAGATATCGAATTTCAAAATTTCGACCCGAAAAAAAAACGACAGTGTTACCCCTTTCGTTTTTTTTCATTTTCGGGGCGAAAAATTAAGTTTCTCCAATCTTCTCAAAACTCTGGATTATGATAGAGGGCTGTGAGACTTTGACCTGAGTGCAAAAATGGAGGCTCTTGACCCTTCCAGAGCTGAGATATCAAAATTCAAAATTTCGACCCGAAAAAAAAACCGACAGTGTTACCCCTTTTGTTTTTTTTCGTTTTTGGGCGAAAAATTAAGTTCCTCCAATCTTCTCAAAACTCTGGATTCAGATAGAGGGCCGCGAGACTTTGACCTGAGTGCAAAAATGGAGGCTCTAGACCCTTCCAGAGCTAAGATATCGAATTTCAAAATTTCGACCCAAAAAAAAAATGACAGTGTTACCCCTTTCGTTTTTTTTCATTTTCGGGCGAAAAATTAAATTTCTCCAATCTTCTCAAAACTCTGGATTATGATAGAGGGCTGTGAGACTTTGACCTGAGTGCAAAAATGGAGGCTCTAGACCCTTCCAGAGCTGAGATATCGAATTTCAAAATTTCGACCCGAAAAAAAAACGACAGTGTTACCCCTTTTGTTTTTTTTTCGTTTTTGGGCGAAAAATTAAGTTTCTCCAATCTTCTCAAAACTCTGGATTATGATAGAGGGCTGTGAGACTTTGATCTGAGTGCAAAAATGGAGGCTCTAGACCCTTCCAGAGCTGAGATATCGAATTTCAAAATTTCGACCCGAAAAAAAAACGACAGTGTTACCCCTTTTGTTTTTTTTCGTTTTTGGGCGAAAAATTAAGTTCCTCCAATCTTCTCAAAACTCTGGATTATGATAGAGGGCTGTGAGACTTTGACCTGAGTGCAAAAATGGAGGCTCTAGACCCTTCCAGAGCTGAGATATCAAAATTCAAAATTTCGACCCGAAAAAAAAAACGACAGTGTTACCCCTTTTGTTTTTTTTTTTTGTTTTTGGGCGAAAAATTAAGTTCCTCCAATCTTCTCAAAACTCTGGATTCAGATAGAGGGCCGCGAGTCTTTGACCTGAGTGCAAAAATGGAGGCTCTAGACCCTTCCAGAGCTGAGATATCGAATTTCAAAATTTCGACCCAAAAAAAAAAAACGACAGTGTTACCCCTTTTGTTTTTTTTCGTTTTTGGGCGAAAAATTAAGTTTCTCCAATCTTCTCAAAACTCTGGATTATGATAGAGGGCTGTGAGACTTTGACCTGAGTGCAAAAATGGAGGCTCTAGACCCTTCCAGAGCTGAGATATCGAATTTCAAAATTTCGACCCGAAAAAAAAACGACAGTGTTACCCCTTTCGTTTTTTTTCATTTTCGGGCGAAAAATTAAGTTTCTCCAATCTTCTCAAAACTCTGGATTATGATAGAGGGCTGTGAGACTTTGACCTGAGTGCAAAAATGGAGGCTCTAGACCCTTCCAGAGCTGAGATATCGAATTTCAAAATTTCGACCCGAAAAAAAAACGACAGTGTTACCCCTTTCGTTTTTTTTCATTTTCGGGGCGAAAAATTAAGTTTCTCCAATCTTCTCAAAACTCTGGATTATGATAGAGGGCTGTGAGACTTTGACCTGAGTGCAAAAATGGAGGCTCTAGACCCTTCCAGAGCTGAGATATTGAATTTCAAAATTTCGACCCGAAAAAAAAAACGACAGTGTTACCCCTTTTGTTTTTTTTTCGTTTTTGGGCGAAAAATTAAGTTTCTCCAATCTTCTCAAAACTCTGGATTATGATAGAGGGCTGTGAGACTTTGACCTGAGTGCAAAAATGGAGGCTCTAGACCCTTCCAGAGCTGAGATATCGAATTTCAAAATTTCGACCCGAAAAAAAAACGACTGTGTTACCCCTTTTGTTTTTTTTTCGTTTTTGGGCGAAAAATTAAGTTTCTCCAATCTTCTCAAAACTCTGGATTATGATAGAGGGCTGTGAGACTTTGACCTGAGTGCAAAAATGGAGGCTCTAGACCCTTCCAGAGCTGAGATATCGAATTTCAAAATTTCGACCCGAAAAAAAAAACGACAGTGTTACCCCTTTTGTTTTTTTTTCGTTTTTGGGCGAAAAATTAAGTTTCTCTAATCTTCTCAAAACTCTGGATTATGATAGAGGGCTGTGAGACTTTGACCTGAGTGCAAAAATGGAGGCTCTAGACGCTTCCAGAGCTGAGATATCAAAATTCAAAATTTCGACCCGAAAAAAACGACAGTGTTACCCCTTTTGTTTTTTTTTCGTTTTTGGGCGAAAAATTAAGTTCCTCCAATCTTCTCAAAACTCTGGATTCAGATAGAGGGCCGCGAGACTTTGACCTGAGTGCAAAAATGGAGGCTCTAGACCCTTCCAGAGCTGAGATATCGAATTTCAAAATTTCGACCCGAAAAAAAAACGACAGTGTTACCCCTTTCGTTTTTTTTTCATTTTCGGGCGAAAAATAAAGTTTCTCCAACTTCTCAAAACTCTGGATTATGATAGAGGGCTGTGAGACTTTGACCTGAGTGCAAAAATGGAGGCTCTAGACCCTTCCAGAGCTGAGATATCGAATTTCAAAATTTCGACCCGAAAAAAAACGACAGTGTTACCCCTTTTGTTTTTTTTCGTTTTTGGGCGAAAAATTAAGTTTCTCCAATCTTCTCAAAACTCTGGATTATGATAGAGGGCTGTGAGACTTTGACCTGAGTGCAAAAATGGAGGCTCTAGACCCTTCCAGAGCTGAGATATCGAATTTCAAAATTTCGACCCGAAAAAAAAACGACAGTGTTACCCCTTTTGTTTTTTTTCGTTTTTGGGCGAAAAATTAAGTTCCTCCAATCTTCTCAAAACTCTGGATTATGATAGAGGGCTGTGAGACTTTGACCTGAGTGCAAAAATGGAGGCTCTAGACCCTTCCAGAGCTGAGATATCAAAATTCAAAATTTCGACCCGAAAAAAAAAACGACAGTGTTACCCCTTTTGTTTTTTTTTCGTTTTTGGGCGAAAAATTAAGTTCCTCCAATCTTCTCAAAACTCTGGATTCAGATAGAGGGCCGCGAGTCTTTGACCTGAGTGCAAAAATGGAGGCTCTAGACCCTTCCAGAGCTGAGATATCGAATTTCAAAATTTCGACCCGAAAAAAAAACGACAGTGTTACCCCTTTTGTTTTTTTTTCGTTTTTGGGCGAAAAATTAAGTTTCTCCAATCTTCTCAAAACTCTGGATTATGATAGAGGGCTGTGAGACTTTGACCTGAGTGCAAAAATGGAGGCTCTAGACCCTTCCAGAGTTGAGATATCGAAACTCAAAATTTCGACCCGAAAAAAAAAACGACAGTGTTACCCCTTACGTTTTTTTTTCGTTTTCGGGCGAAAAATCAAGTTTCTCCAATCTTCTCAAAACTCTGGATTATGATAGAGGGCTGTGAGACTTTGACCTGAGTGCAAAAATGGAGGCTCTAGACCCTTCCAGAGCTGAGATATCGAATTTCAAAATTTCGACCCGAAAAAAAAACGACAGTGTTACCCCTTTTGTTTTTTTTTCGTTTTTGGGCGAAAAATTAAGTTTCTCCAATCTTCTCAAAACTCTGGATTATGATAGAGGGCTGTGAGACTTTGACCTGAGTGCAAAAATGGAGGCTCTAGACCCTTCCAGAGCTGAGATATCGAATTTCAAAATTTCGACCCGAAAAAAAAAACGACAGTGTTACCCCTTTTGTTTTTTTTTCGTTTTTGGGCGAAAAATTAAGTTTCTCCAATCTTCTCAAAACTCTGGATTATGATAGAGGGCTGTGAGACTTTGACCTGAGTGCAAAAATGGAGGCTCTAGACCCTTCCAGAGCTGAGATATCAAAATTCAAAATTTCGACCCGAAAAAAACGACAGTGTTACCCCTTTTGTTTTTTTTTTCGTTTTTGGGCAAAAAATTAAGTTCCTCCAATCTTCTCAAAACTCTGGATTCAGATAGAGGGCCGCGAGACTTTGACCTGAGTGCAAAAATGGAGGCTCTAGACCCTTCCAGAGCTGAGATATCGAATTTCAAAATTTCGACCCGAAAAAAAAACGACAGTGTTACCCCTTTCGTTTTTTTTTCATTTTCGGGCGAAAAATAAAGTTTCTCCAATCTTCTCAAAACTCTGGATTATGATAGAGGGCTGTGAGACTTTGACCTGAGTGCAAAAATGGAGGCTCTAGACCCTTCCAGAGCTGAGATATCGAATTTCAAAATTTCGACCCGAAAAAAAAACGACAGTGTTACCCCTTTTGTTTTTTTTCGTTTTTGGGCGAAAAATTAAGTTTCTCCAATCTTCTCAAAACTCTGGATTATGATAGAGGGCTGTGAGACTTTGACCTGAGTGCAAAAATGGAGGCTCTAGACCCTTCCAGAGCTGAGATATCGAATTTCAAAATTTCGACCCGAAAAAAAAACGACAGTGTTACCCCTTTTGTTTTTTTTCGTTTTTGGGCGAAAAATTAAGTTCCTCCAATCTTCTCAAAACTCTGGATTATGATAGAGGGCTGTGAGACTTTGACCTGAGTGCAAAAATGGAGGCTCTAGACCCTTCCAGAGCTGAGATATCAAAATTCAAAATTTCGACCCGAAAAAAAAAACGACAGTGTTACCCCTTTTGTTTTTTTTTCGTTTTTGGGCGAAAAATTAAGTTCCTCCAATCTTCTCAAAACTCTGGATTCAGATAGAGGGCCGCGAGTCTTTGACCTGAGTGCAAAAATGGAGGCTCTAGACCCTTCCAGAGCTGAGATATCGAATTTCAAAATTTCGACCCGAAAAAAAAACGACAGTGTTACCCCTTTTGTTTTTTTTTCGTTTTTGGGCGAAAAATTAAGTTTCTCCAATCTTCTCAAAACTCTGGATTATGATAGAGGGCTGTGAGACTTTGACCTGAGTGCAAAAATGGAGGCTCTAGACCCTTCCAGAGTTGAGATATCGAAACTCAAAATTTCGACCCGAAAAAAAAACCGACAGTGTTACCCCTTACGTTTTTTTTTCGTTTTCGGGCGAAAAATCAAGTTTCTCCAATCTTCTCAAAACTCTGGATTATGATAGAGGGCTGTGAGACTTTGACCTGAGTGCAAAAATGGAGGCTCTAGACCCTTCCAGAGCTGAGATATCGAATTTCAAAATTTCGACCCGAAAAAAAAACGACAGTGTTACCCCTTTCGTTTTTTTTCATTTTCGGGGCGAAAAATTAAGTTTCTCCAATCTTCTCAAAACTCTGGATTATGATAGAGGGCTGTGAGACTTTGACCTGAGTGCAAAAATGGAGGCTCTAGACCCTTCCAGAGCTGAGATATTGAATTTCAAAATTTCGACCCGAAAAAAAAAACGACAGTGTTACCCCTTTTGTTTTTTTTCGTTTTTGGGCGAAAAATTAAGTTTCTCCAATCTTCTCAAAACTCTGGATTATGATAGAGGGCTGTGAGACTTTGACCTGAGTGCAAAAATGGAGGCTCTAGACCCTTCCAGAGTTGAGATATCGAAACTCAAAATTTCGACCCGAAAAAAAAACCGACAGTGTTACCCCTTACGTTTTTTTTTCGTTTTCGGGCGAAAAATCAAGTTTCTCCAATCTTCTCAAAACTCTGGATTATGATAGAGGGCTGTGAGACTTTGACCTGAGTGCAAAAATGGAGGCTCTAGACCCTTCCAGAGCTGAGATATCGAATTTCAAAATTTCGACCCGAAAAAAAAACGACAGTGTTACCCCTTTCGTTTTTTTTCATTTTCGGGGCGAAAAATTAAGTTTCTCCAATCTTCTCAAAACTCTGGATTATGATAGAGGGCTGTGAGACTTTGACCTGAGTGCAAAAATGGAGGCTCTAGACCCTTCCAGAGCTGAGATATTGAATTTCAAAATTTCGACCCGAAAAAAAAAACGACAGTGTTACCCCTTTTGTTTTTTTTCATTTTTGGGCGAAAAATTAAGTTTCTCCAATCTTCTCAAAACTCTGGATTATGATAGAGGGCTGTGAGACTTTGACCTGAGTGCAAAAATGGAGGCTCTAGACCCTTCCAGAGCTGAGATATCGAATTTCAAAATTTCGACCCGAAAAAAAAACGACAGTGTTACCCCTTTTGTTTTTTTTTCGTTTTTGGGCGAAAAATTAAGTTTCTCCAATCTTCTCAAAACTCTGGATTATGATAGAGGGCTGTGAGACTTTGACCTGAGTGCAAAAATGGAGGCTCTAGACCCTTCCAGAGCTGAGATATCGAATTTCAAAATTTCGACCCGAAAAAAAAAACGACAGTGTTACCCCTTTTGTTTTTTTTTCGTTTTTGGGCGAAAAATTAAGTTTCTCCAATCTTCTCAAAACTCTGGATTATGATAGAGGGCTGTGAGACTTTGACCTGAGTGCAAAAATGGAGGCTCTAGACCCTTCCAGAGCTGAGATATCAAAATTCAAAATTTCGACCCGAAAAAAACGACAGTGTTACCCCTTTTGTTTTTTTTTCGTTTTTGGGCGAAAAATTAAGTTCCTCCAATCTTCTCAAAACTCTGGATTCAGATAGAGGGCCGCGAGACTTTGACCTGAGTGCAAAAATGGAGGCTCTAGACCCTTCCAGAGCTGAGATATCGAATTTCAAAATTTCGACCCGAAAAAAAAACGACAGTGTTACCCCTTTCGTTTTTTTTTCATTTTCGGGCGAAAAATTAAGTTTCTCCAATCTTCTCAAAACTCTGGATTATGATAGAGGGCTGTGAGACTTTGACCTGAGTGCAAAAATGGAGGCTCTAGACCCTTCCAGAGCTGAGATATCGAATTTCAAAATTTCGACCCGAAAAAAAAACGACAGTGTTACCCCTTTCGTTTTTTTTCATTTTCGGGGCGAAAAATTAAGTTTCTCCAATCTTCTCAAAACTCTGGATTATGATAGAGGGCTGTGAGACTTTGACCTGAGTGCAAAAATGGAGGCTCTAGACCCTTCCAGAGCTGAGATATTGAATTTCAAAATTTCGACCCGAAAAAAAAAACGACAGTGTTACCCCTTTTGTTTTTTTTCGTTTTTGGGCGAAAAATTAAGTTTCTCCAATCTTCTCAAAACTCTGGATTATGATAGAGGGCTGTGAGACTTTGACCTGAGTGCAAAAATGGAGGCTCTAGACCCTTCCAGAGTTGAGATATCGAAACTCAAAATTTCGACCCGAAAAAAAAACCGACAGTGTTACCCCTTACGTTTTTTTTTCGTTTTCGGGCGAAAAATCAAGTTTCTCCAATCTTCTCAAAACTCTGGATTATGATAGAGGGCTGTGAGACTTTGACCTGAGTGCAAAAATGGAGGCTCTAGACCCTTCCAGAGCTGAGATATCGAATTTCAAAATTTCGACCCGAAAAAAAAACGACAGTGTTACCCCTTTCGTTTTTTTTCATTTTCGGGGCGAAAAATTAAGTTTCTCCAATCTTCTCAAAACTCTGGATTATGATAGAGGGCTGTGAGACTTTGACCTGAGTGCAAAAATGGAGGCTCTAGACCCTTCCAGAGCTGAGATATTGAATTTCAAAATTTCGACCCGAAAAAAAAAACGACAGTGTTACCCCTTTTGTTTTTTTTCATTTTTGGGCGAAAAATTAAGTTTCTCCAATCTTCTCAAAACTCTGGATTATGATAGAGGGCTGTGAGACTTTGACCTGAGTGCAAAAATGGAGGCTCTAGACCCTTCCAGAGCTGAGATATCGAATTTCAAAATTTCGACCCGAAAAAAAAACGACAGTGTTACCCCTTTTGTTTTTTTTTCGTTTTTGGGCGAAAAATTAAGTTTCTCCAATCTTCTCAAAACTCTGGATTATGATAGAGGGCTGTGAGACTTTGACCTGAGTGCAAAAATGGAGGCTCTAGACCCTTCCAGAGCTGAGATATCGAATTTCAAAATTTCGACCCGAAAAAAAAAACGACAGTGTTACCCCTTTTGTTTTTTTTTCGTTTTTGGGCGAAAAATTAAGTTTCTCCAATCTTCTCAAAACTCTGGATTATGATAGAGGGCTGTGAGACTTTGACCTGAGTGCAAAAATGGAGGCTCTAGACCCTTCCAGAGCTGAGATATCAAAATTCAAAATTTCGACCCGAAAAAAACGACAGTGTTACCCCTTTTGTTTTTTTTTCGTTTTTGGGCGAAAAATTAAGTTCCTCCAATCTTCTCAAAACTCTGGATTCAGATAGAGGGCCGCGAGACTTTGACCTGAGTGCAAAAATGGAGGCTCTAGACCCTTCCAGAGCTGAGATATCGAATTTCAAAATTTCGACCCGAAAAAAAAACGACAGTGTTACCCCTTTCGTTTTTTTTTCATTTTCGGGCGAAAAATTAAGTTTCTCCAATCTTCTCAAAACTCTGGATTATGATAGAGGGCTGTGAGACTTTGACCTGAGTGCAAAAATGGAGGCTCTAGACCCTTCCAGAGCTGAGATATCGAATTTCAAAATTTCGACCCGAAAAAAAAACGACAGTGTTACCCCTTTTGTTTTTTTTCGTTTTTGGGCGAAAAATTAAGTTCCTCCAATCTTCTCAAAACTCTGGATTATGATAGAGGGCTGTGAGACTTTGACCTGAGTGCAAAAATGGAGGCTTTAGACCCTTCCAGAGCTGAGATATCAAAATTCAAAATTTCGACCCGAAAAAAAAAAACGACAGTGTTACCCCTTTTGTTTTTTTTTCGTTTTTGGGCGAAAAATTAAGTTCCTCCAATCTTCTCAAAACTCTGGATTCAGATAGAGGGCCGCGAGTCTTTGACCTGAGTGCAAAAATGGAGGCTCTAGACCCTTCCAGAGCTGAGATATCGAATTTCAAAATTTCGACCCGAAAAAAAAACGACAGTGTTACCCCTTTTGTTTTTTTTTCGTTTTTGGGCGAAAAATTAAGTTTCTCCAATCTTCTCAAAACTCTGGATTATGATAGAGGGCTGTGAGACTTTGACCTGAGTGCAAAAATGGAGGCTCTAGACCCTTCCAGAGTTGAGATATCGAAACTCAAAATTTCGACCCGAAAAAAAAACCGACAGTGTTACCCCTTACGTTTTTTTTTCGTTTTCGGGCGAAAAATCAAGTTTCTCCAATCTTCTCAAAACTCTGGATTATGATAGAGGGCTGTGAGACTTTGACCTGAGTGCAAAAATGGAGGCTCTAGACCCTTCCAGAGCTGAGATATCGAATTTCAAAATTTCGACCCGAAAAAAAAACGACAGTGTTACCCCTTTCGTTTTTTTTTCATTTTCGGGGCGAAAAATTAAGTTTCTCCAATCTTCTCAAAACTCTGGATTATGATAGAGGGCTGTGAGACTTTGACCTGAGTGCAAAAATGGAGGCTCTAGACCCTTCCAGAGCTGAGATATTGAATTTCAAAATTTCGACCCGAAAAAAAAAACGACAGTGTTACCCCTTTTGTTTTTTTTCGTTTTTGGGCGAAAAATTAAGTTTCTCCAATCTTCTCAAAACTCTGGATTATGATAGAGGGCTGTGAGACTTTGACCTGAGTGCAAAAATGGAGGCTCTAGACCCTTCCAGAGCTGAGATATCGAATTTCAAAATTTCGACCCGAAAAAAAAACGACAGTGTTACCCCTTTTGTTTTTTTTTCGTTTTTGGGCGAAAAATTAAGTTTCTCCAATCTTCTCAAAACTCTGGATTATGATAGAGGGCTGTGAGACTTTGACCTGAGTGCAAAAATGGAGGCTCTAGACCCTTCCAGAGCTGAGATATCGAATTTCAAAATTTCGACCCGAAAAAAAAACGACAGTGTTACCCCTTTTGTTTTTTTTTCGTTTTTGGGCGAAAAATTAAGTTTCTCCAATCTTCTCAAAACTCTGGATTATGATAGAGGGCTGTGAGACTTTGACCTGAGTGCAAAAATGGAGGCTCTAGACCCTTCCAGAGCTGAGATATTGAATTTCAAAAATTCGACCCGACAAAAAAAACGACAGTGTTACCCCTTTTGTTTTTTTTCGTTTTTGGGCGAAAAATTAAGTTTCTCCAATCTTCTCAAAACTCTGGATTATGATAGAGGGCTGTGAGACTTTGACCTGAGTGCAAAAATGGAGGCTCTAGACCCTTCCAGAGCTGAGATATCAAAATTCAAAATTTCGACCCGAAAAAAAAAACGACAGTGTTACCCCTTTTGTTTTTTTTTCGTTTTTGGGCGAAAAATTAAGTTCCTCCAATCTTCTCAAAACTCTGGATTCAGATAGAGGGCCGCGAGTCTTTGACCTGAGTGCAAAAATGGAGGCTCTAGACCCTTCCAGAGCTGAGATATCGAATTTCAAAATTTCGACCCGAAAAAAAAAACGACAGTGTTACCCCTTTTGTTTTTTTTCGTTTTTGGGCGAAAAATTAAGTTTCTCCAATCTTCTCAAAACTCTGGATTATGATAGAGGGCTGTGAGACTTTGACCTGAGTGCAAAAATGGAGGCTCTAGACCCTTCCAGAGTTGAGATATCGAAACTCAAAATTTCGACCCGAAAAAAAAACCGACAGTGTTACCCCTTACGTTTTTTTTTCGTTTTCGGGCGAAAAATCAAGTTTCTCCAATCTTCTCAAAACTCTGGATTATGATAGAGGGCTCTGAGACTTTGACCTGAGTGCAAAAATGGAGGCTCTAGACCCTTCCAGAGCTGAGATATCGAATTTCAAAATTTCGACCCGAAAAAAAAACGACAGTGTTACCCCTTTTGTTTTTTTTCGTTTTTGGGCGAAAAATTAAGTTTCTCCAATCTTCTCAAAACTCTGGATTATGATAGAGGGCTGTGAGACTTTGACCTGAGTGCAAAAATGGAGGTTCTAGACCCTTCCAGAGCTGAGATATTGAATTTCAAAATTTCGACCCGAAAAAAAAACGACAGTGTTACCCCTTTTGTTTTTTTTTCGTTTTTGGGCGAAAAATTAAGTTCCTCCAATCTTCTCAAAACTCTGGATTATGATAGAGGGCTGTGAGACTTTGACCTGAGTGCAAAAATGGAGGCTCTAGACCCTTCCAGAGCTGAGATATCGAATTTCAAAATTTCGACCCGAAAAAAAAACGACAGTGTTACCCCTTTTGTTTTTTGTTTTTCGTTTTTGGGCGAAAAATTAAGTTCCTCCAATCTTCTCAAAACTCTGGATTCAGATAGAGGGCTGTGAGACTTTGACCTGAGTGCAAAAATGGAGGCTCTAGACCCTTCCAGAGCTGAGATATCGAATTTCAAAATTTCGACCCGAAAAAAAAACGACAGTGTTACCCCTTTCGTTTTTTTTCATTTTCGGGCGAAAAATTAAGTTTCTCCAATCTTCTCAAAACTCTGGATTATGATAGAGGGCTGTGAGACTTTGACCTGAGTGCAAAAATGGAGGCTCTAGACCCTTCCAGAGCTGAGATATATAATTTCAAAATTTCGACCCGAAAAAAAAAACGACAGTGTTACCCCTTTTGTTTTTTTTTTCGTTTTTGGGCGAAAAATTAAGTTTCTCCAATCTTCTCAAAACTCTGGATTATGATAGAGGGCTGTGAGACTTTGAACTGAGTGCAAAAATGGAGGCTCTAGACCCTTCCAGAGCTGAGATATCGAATTTCAAAATTTCGACCCGAAAAAAAAACGACAGTGTTACCCCTTTCGTTTTTTTCATTTTCGGGCGAAAAATTAAGTTTCTCCAATCTTCTCAAAACTCTGGATTATGATAGAGGGCTGTGAGACTTTGACCTGAGTGCAAAAATGGAGGCTCTAGACCCTTCCAGAGCTGAGATATCGAATTTCAAAATTTCGACCCGAAAAAAAAACGACAGTGTTAGCCCTTTTGTTTTTTTTTGTTTTTGGGCGAAAAATTAAGTTTCTCCAATCTTCTCAAAACTCTGGATTATGATAGAGGGCTGTGAGACTTTGACCTGAGTGCAAAAATGGAGGCTCTAGACCCTTCCAGAGCTGAGATATCGAATTTCAAAATTTCGACCCGAAAAAAAAACGACAGTGTTACCCCTTTCGTTTTTTTTCATTTTTGGGCGAAAAATTAAGTTTCTCCAATCTTCTCAAAACTCTGGATTATGATAGAGGGCTGTGAGACTTTGACCTGAGTGCAAAAATGGAGGCTCTAGACCCTCCCAGAGCTGAGATATCGAATTTCAAAATTTCGACCCGAAAAAAAAACGACAGTGTTACCCCTTTTGTTTTTTTTCGTTTTTGGGCGAAAAATTAAGTTTCTCCAATCTTCTCAAAACTCTGGATATTTGATAGAGGGCTGTGAGACTTTGACCTGAGTGCAAAAATGGAGGCTCTAGACCCTTCCAGAGCTGAGATATCGAATTTCAAAATTTTGACCCGAAAAAAAAACGACAGTGTTACCCCTTTTGTTTTTTTTCGTTTTTGGGCGAAAAATTAAGTTCCTCCAATCTTCTCAAAACTCTGGATTATGATAGAGGGCTGTGAGACTTTGACCTGAGTGCAAAAATGGAGGCTCTAGACCCTTCCAGAGCTGAGATATCGAATTTCAAAATTTCGACCCGAAAAAAAAACGACAGTGTTACCCCTTTCGTTTTTTTTCATTTTCGGGGCGAAAAATTAAGTTTCTCCAATCTTCTCAAAACTCTGGATTATGATAGAGGGCTGTGAGACTTTGACCTGAGTGCAAAAATGGAGGCTCTAGACCCTTCCAGAGCTGAGATATCGAATTTCAAAATTTCGACCCGAAAAAAAAACGACAGTGTTACCCCTTTCGTTTTTTTTCATTTTCGGGGCGAAAAATTAAGTTTCTCCAATCTTCTCAAAACTCTGGATTATGATAGAGGGCTGTGAGACTTTGACCTGAGTGCAAAAATGGAGGCTCTAGACCCTTCCAGAGCTGAGATATTGAATTTCAAAATTTCGACCCGAAAAAAAAAACGACAGTGTTACCCCTTTTGTTTTTTTTCGTTTTTGGGCGAAAAATTAAGTTTCTCCAATCTTCTCAAAACTCTGGATTATGATAGAGGGCTGTGAGACTTTGACCTGAGTGCAAAAATGGAGGCTCTAGACCCTTCCAGAGCTGAGATATCGAATTTCAAAATTTCGACCCGAAAAAAAAACGACAGTGTTACCCCTTTTGTTTTTTTTTCGTTTTTGGGCGAAAAATTAAGTTTCTCCAATCTTCTCAAAACTCTGGATTATGATAGAGGGCTGTGAGACTTTGACCTGAGTGCAAAAATGGAGGCTCTAGACCCTTCCAGAGCTGAGATATCGAATTTCAAAATTTCGACCCGAAAAAAAAAAACGACAGTGTTACCCCTTTTGTTTTTTTTCGTTTTTGGGCGAAAAATTAAGTTCCTCCAATCTTCTCAAAACTCTGGATTATGATAGAGGGCTGTGAGACTTTGACCTGAGTGCAAAAATGGAGGCTCTAGACCCTTCCAGAGCTGAGATATCAAAATTCAAAATTTCGACCCGAAAAAAAAAACGACAGTGTTACCCCTTTTGTTTTTTTTTCGTTTTTGGGCGAAAAATTAAGTTCCTCCAATCTTCTCAAAACTCTGGATTCAGATAGAGGGCCGCGAGTCTTTGACCTGAGTGCAAAAATGGAGGCTCTAGACCCTTCCAGAGCTGAGATATCGAATTTCAAAATTTCGACCCGAAAAAAAAACGACAGTGTTACCCCTTTTGTTTTTTTTCGTTTTTGGGCGAAAAATTAAGTTTCTCCAATCTTCTCAAAACTCTGGATTATGATAGAGGGCTGTGAGACTTTGACCTGAGTGCAAAAATGGAGGCTCTAGACCCTTCCAGAGTTGAGATATCGAAACTCAAAATTTCGACCCGAAAAAAAACCGACAGTGTTACCCCTTACGTTTTTTTTTCGTTTTCGGGCGAAAAATCAAGTTTCTCCAATCTTCTCAAAACTCTGGATTATGATAGAGGGCTGTGAGACTTTGACCTGAGTGCAAAAATGGAGGCTCTAGACCCTTCCAGAGCTGAGATATATAATTTCAAAATTTCGACCCGAAAAAAAAAAACGACAGTGTTACCCCTTTTGTTTTTTTTTTCGTTTTTGGGCGAAAAATTAAGTTTCTCCAATCTTCTCAAAACTCTGGATTATGATAGAGGGCTGTGAGACTTTGACCTGAGTGCAAAAATGGAGGCTCTAGACCCTTCCAGAGCTGAGATATCGAATTTCAAAATTTCGACCCGAAAAAAAAACGACAGTGTTACCCCTTTCGTTTTTTTTCATTTTCGGGCGAAAAATTAAGTTTCTCCAATCTTCTCAAAACTCTGGATTATGATAGAGGGCTGTGAGACTTTGACCTGAGTGCAAAAATGGAGGCTCTAGACCCTTCCAGAGCTGAGATATCGAATTTCAAAATTTCAACCCGAAAAAAAAACGACAGTGTTAGCCCTTTTGTTTTTTTTCGTTTTTGGGCGAAAAATTAAGTTTCTCCAATCTTCTCAAAACTCTGGATTATGATAGAGGGCTGTGAGACTTTGACCTGAGTGCAAAAATGGAGGCTCTAGACCCTTCCAGAGCTGAGATATCGAATTTCAAAATTTCGACCCGAAAAAAAAACGACAGTGTTACCCCTTTCGTTTTTTTTTCATTTTTGGGCGAAAAATTAAGTTTCTCCAATCTTCTCAAAACTCTGGATTATGATAGAGGGCTGTGAGACTTTGACCTGAGTGCAAAAATGGAGGCTCTAGACCCTTCCAGAGCTGAGATATCGAATTTCAAAATTTCGACCCGAAAAAAAAACGACAGTGTTACCCCTTTTGTTTTTTTTCGTTTTTGGGCGAAAAATTAAGTTTCTCCAATCTTCTCAAAACTCTGGATATTTGATAGAGGGCTGTGAGACTTTGACCTGAGTGCAAAAATGGAGGCTCTAGACCCTTCCAGAGCTGAGATATCGAATTTCAAAATTTTGACCCGAAAAAAAAACGACAGTGTTACCCCTTTTGTTTTTTTTCGTTTTTGGGCGAAAAATTAAGTTCCTCCAATCTTCTCAAAACTCTGGATTATGATAGAGGGCCGCGAGTCTTTGACCTGAGTGCAAAAATGGAGGCTCTAGACCCTTCCAGAGCTGAGATATCGAATTTCAAAATTTCGACCCGAAAAAAAAACGACAGTGTTACCCCTTTTGTTTTTTTTCGTTTTTGGGCGAAAAATTAAGTTTCTCCAATCTTCTCAAAACTCTGGATTATGATAGAGGGCTGTGAGACTTTGACCTGAGTGCAAAAATGGAGGCTCTAGACCCTTCCAGAGTTGAGATATCGAAACTCAAAATTTCGACCCGAAAAAAAACCCGACAGTGTTACCCCTTACGTTTTTTTTTCGTTTTCGGGCGAAAAATCAAGTTTCTCCAATCTTCTCAAAACTCTGGATTATGATAGAGGGCTCTGAGACTTTGACCTGAGTGCAAAAATGGAGGCTCTAGACCCTTCCAGAGCTGAGATATCGAATTTCAAAATTTCGACCCGAAAAAAAAACGACAGTGTTACCCCTTTTGTTTTTTTTCGTTTTTGGGCGAAAAATTAAGTTTCTCCAATCTTCTCAAAACTCTGGATTATGATAGAGGGCTGTGAGACTTTGACCTGAGTGCAAAAATGGAGGTTCTAGACCCTTCCAGAGCTGAGATATTGAATTTCAAAATTTCGACCCGAAAAAAAAACGACAGTGTTACCCCTTTTGTTTTTTTTTCGTTTTTGGGCGAAAAATTAAGTTCCTCCAATCTTCTCAAAACTCTGGATTATGATAGAGGGCTGTGAGACTTTGACCTGAGTGCAAAAATGGAGGCTCTAGACCCTTCCAGAGCTGAGATATCGAAACTCAAAATTTCGACCCGAAAAAAAAACGACAGTGTTACCCCTTTTGTTTTTTGTTTTTCGTTTTTGGGCGAAAAATTAAGTTCCTCCAATCTTCTCAAAACTCTGGATTCAGATAGAGGGCTGTGAGACTTTGACCTGAGTGCAAAAATGGAGGCTCTAGACCCTTCCAGAGCTGAGATATCGAATTTCAAAATTTCGACCCGAAAAAAAAACGACAGTGTTACCCCTTTCGTTTTTTTTCATTTTCGGGCGAAAAATTAAGTTTCTCCAATCTTCTCAAAACTCTGGATTATGATAGAGGGCTGTGAGACTTTGACCTGAGTGCAAAAATGGAGGCTCTAGACCCTTCCAGAGCTGAGATATATAATTTCAAAATTTCGACCCGAAAAAAAAAACGACAGTGTTACCCCTTTTGTTTTTTTTTTCGTTTTTGGGCGAAAAATTAAGTTTCTCCAATCTTCTCAAAACTCTGGATTATGATAGAGGGCTGTGAGACTTTGACCTGAGTGCAAAAATGGAGGCTCTAGACCCTTCCAGAGCTGAGATATCGAATTTCAAAATTTCGACCCGAAAAAAAAACGACAGTGTTACCCCTTTCGTTTTTTTTCATTTTCGGGCGAAAAATTAAGTTTCTCCAATCTTCTCAAAACTCTGGATTATGATAGAGGGCTGTGAGACTTTGACCTGAGTGCAAAAATGGAGGCTCTAGACCCTTCCAGAGCTGAGATATCGAATTTCAAAATTTCAACCCGAAAAAAAAACGACAGTGTTAGCCCTTTTGTTTTTTTTCGTTTTTGGGCGAAAAATTAAGTTTCTCCAATCTTCTCAAAACTCTGGATTATGATAGAGGGCTGTGAGACTTTGACCTGAGTGCAAAAATGGAGGCTCTAGACCCTTCCAGAGCTGAGATATCGAATTTCAAAATTTCGACCCGAAAAAAAAACGACAGTGTTACCCCTTTCGTTTTTTTTCATTTTTGGGCGAAAAATTAAGTTTCTCCAATCTTCTCAAAACTCTGGATTATGATAGAGGGCTGTGAGACTTTGACCTGAGTGCAAAAATGGAGGCTCTAGACCCTTCCAGAGCTGAGATATCGAATTTCAAAATTTCGACCCGAAAAAAAAACGACAGTGTTACCCCTTTTGTTTTTTTTCGTTTTTGGGCGAAAAATTAAGTTTCTCCAATCTTCTCAAAACTCTGGATATTTGATAGAGGGCTGTGAGACTTTGACCTGAGTGCAAAAATGGAGGCTCTAGACCCTTCCAGAGCTGAGATATCGAATTTCAAAATTTTGACCCGAAAAAAAAACGACAGTGTTACCCCTTTTGTTTTTTTTCGTTTTTGGGCGAAAAATTAAGTTCCTCCAATCTTCTCAAAACTCTGGATTATGATAGAGGGCTGTGAGACTTTGACCTGAGTGCAAAAATGGAGGCTCTAGACCCTTCCAGAGCTGAGATATCGAATTTCAAAATTTCGACCCGAAAAAAAAACGACAGTGTTACCCCTTTCGTTTTTTTTCATTTTCGGGGCGAAAAATTAAGTTTCTCCAATCTTCTCAAAACTCTGGATTATGATAGAGGGCTGTGAGACTTTGACCTGAGTGCAAAAATGGAGGCTCTAGACCCTTCCAGAGCTGAGATATTGAATTTCAAAATTTCGACCCGAAAAAAAAAACAACAGTGTTACCCCTTTTGTTTTTTTTCGTTTTTGGGCGAAAAATTAAGTTTCTCCAATCTTCTCAAAACTCTGGATTATGATAGAGGGCTGTGAGACTTTGACCTG
Organism: Pimephales promelas; assembly: GCF_988280905.1. Classification (NCBI taxonomy): domain Eukaryota; kingdom Metazoa; phylum Chordata; class Actinopteri; order Cypriniformes; family Leuciscidae; genus Pimephales; species Pimephales promelas. The sequence goes on along the minus strand of NC_142771.1, from coordinate 6,758,860 downwards.
AGTGCAAAAATGGAGGCTCTAGACCCTTCCAGAGCTGAGATATCGAATTTCAAAATTTCGACCCGAAAAAAAAACGACAGTGTTACCCCTTTTGTTTTTTTTCGTTTTTGGGCGAAAAATTAAGTTTCTCCAATCTTCTCAAAACTCTGGATTATGATAGAGGGCTGTGAGACTTTGACCTGAGTGCAAAAATGGAGGCTCTAGACCCTTCCAGAGCTGAGATATCGAATTTCAAAATTTCGACCCGAAAAAAAAAACGACAGTGTTACCCCTTTTGTTTTTTTTTCGTTTTTGGGCGAAAAATTAAGTTTCTCCAATCTTCTCAAAACTCTGGATTATGATAGAGGGCTGTGAGACTTTGACCTGAGTGCACAAATGGAGGCTCTAGACCCTTCCAGAGCTGAGATATCAAAATTCAAAATTTCGACCCGAAAAAAACAACAGTGTTACCCCTTTTGTTTTTTTTTCGTTTTTGGGCGAAAAATTAAGTTCCTCCAATCTTCTCAAAACTCTGGATTCAGATAGAGGGCCGCGAGACTTTGACCTGAGTGCAAAAATGGAGGCTCTAGACCCTTCCAGAGCTGAGATATCGAATTTCAAAATTTCGACCCGAAAAAAAAACGACAGTGTTACCCCTTTCGTTTTTTTTTCATTTTCGGGCGAAAAATTAAGTTTCTCCAATCTTTTTAAAACTCTGGATTATGATAGAGGGCTGTGAGACTTTGACCTGAGTGCAAAAATGGAGGCTCTAGACCCTTCCAGAGCTGAGATATTGAATTTCAAAAATTCGACCCGACAAAAAAAACGACAGTGTTACCCCTTTTGTTTTTTTTCGTTTTTGGGCGAAAAATTAAGTTTCTCCAATCTTCTCAAAACTCTGGATTATGATAGAGGGCTGTGAGACTTTGACCTGAGTGCAAAAATGGAGGCTCTAGACCCTTCCAGAGCTGAGATATCGAATTTCAAAATTTCGACCCGAAAAAAAAACGACAGTGTTACCCCTTTTGTTTTTTTTTCGTTTTTGGGCGAAAAATTAAGTTTCTCCAATCTTCTCAAAACTCTGGATTATGATAGAGGGCTGTGAGACTTTGACCTGAGTGCAAAAATGGAGGCTCTAGACCCTTCCAGAGCTGAGATATCGAATTTCAAAATTTCGACCCGAAAAAAAAAAACGACAGTGTTACCCCTTTTGTTTTTTTTCGTTTTTGGGCGAAAAATTAAGTTCCTCCAATCTTCTCAAAACTCTGGATTATGATAGAGGGCTGTGAGACTTTGACCTGAGTGCAAAAATGGAGGCTCTAGACCCTTCCAGAGCTGAGATATCAAAATTCAAAATTTCGACCCGAAAAAAAAAACGACAGTGTTACCCCTTTTGTTTTTTTTTCGTTTTTGGGCGAAAAATTAAGTTCCTCCAATCTTCTCAAAACTCTGGATTCAGATAGAGGGCCGCGAGTCTTTGACCTGAGTGCAAAAATGGAGGCTCTAGACCCTTCCAGAGCTGAGATATCGAATTTCAAAATTTCGACCCGAAAAAAAACGACAGTGTTACCCCTTTTGTTTTTTTTTCGTTTTTGGGCGAAAAATTAAGTTTCTCCAATCTTCTCAAAACTCTGGATTATGATAGAGGGCTGTGAGACTTTGACCTGAGTGCAAAAATGGAGGCTCTAGACCCTTCCAGAGTTGAGATATCGAAACTCAAAATTTCGACCCGAAAAAAAACCCGACAGTGTTACCCCTTACGTTTTTTTTCGTTTTCGGGCGAAAAATCAAGTTTCTCCAATCTTCTCAAAACTCTGGATTATGATAGAGGGCTGTGATACTTTGACCTGAGTGCAAAAATGGAGGCTCTAGACCCTTCCAGAGCTGAGATATCGAATTTCAAAATTTCGACCCGAAAAAAAAACGACAGTGTTACCCCTTTCGTTTTTTTTCGTTTTTGGGCGAAAAATTAAGTTTCTCCAATCTTCTCAAAACTCTGGATTATGATAGAGGGCTGTGAGACTTTGACCTGAGTGCAAAAATGGAGGCTCTAGACCCTTCCAGAGCTGAGATATATAATTTCAAAATTTCGACCCGAAAAAAAAAACGACAGTGTTACTACCCCTTTTGGTTTTTTTCGTTTTTGGGCGAAAAATTAAGTTTCTCCAATCTTCTCAAAACTCTGGATTATGATGGAGGGCTGTGAGACTTTGACCTGAGTGCAAAAATGGAGGCTCTAGACCCTTCCAGAGCTGAGATATTGAATTTCAACCCGAAAAAAAAACGACAGTGTTACCCCTTTCGTTTTTTTTCATTTTCGGGGCGAAAAATTAAGTTTCTCCAATCTTCTCAAAACTCTGGATTATGATAGAGGGCTGTGAGACTTTGACCTGAGTGCAAAAATGGAGGCTCTAGACCCTTCCAGAGCTGAGATATCGAATTTCAAAATTTCGACCCGAAAAAAAAACGACAGTGTTACCCCTTTTGTTTTTTTTTTCGTTTTTGGGCGAAAAATTAAGTTCCTCCAATCTTCTCAAAACTCAGGATTATGATAGAGGGCTGTGAGACTTTGACCTGAGTGCAAAAATGGAGGCTCTAGACCCTTCCAGAGCTGAGATATCGGATTTCAAAAATTCGACCCGAAAAAAAAACGACAGTGTTACCCCTTTTGTTTTTTTTCGTTTTTGGGCGAAAAATTAAGTTTCTCCAATCTTCTCAAAACTCTGGATTGTGATAGAGGGCTGTGAGACTTTGACTTGAGTGCAAAAATGGAGGCTCTAGACCCTTCCAGAGCTGAGATATCGCATTTCAAAATTTCGACCCGAAAAAAAAACGACATTGTTACCCCTTTTGTTTTTTTTTCATTTTTGGGCGAAGAATTAAGTTCCTTCAATCTTCTCAAAACTCTGGATTATGATAGAGGGCTGTGAGACTTTGACCTGAGTGCAAAAATGGAGGCTCTAGACCCTTCCAGAGCTGAGATATCGATTTTCAAAATTTCGACCCGAAAAAAAAACGACAGTGTTACCCCTTTCGTTTTTTTTCATTTTCGGGCGAAAAATTAAGTTTCTCCAATCTTCTCAAAACTCTGGATTATGATAGAGGGCTGTGAGACTTTGACCTGAGTTTAAAAATGGAGGCTCTAGACCCTTCCAGAGCTGAGATATCGAATTTCAAAATTTCGACCCGAAAAAAAAACGACAGTGTTACCCCTTTTGTTTTTTTCCGTTTTTGGGCGAAAAATTAAGTTTCTCCAATCTTCTCAAAACTCTGGATTATGATAGAGGGCTGTGAGACTTTGACCTGAGTGCAAAAATGGAGGCTCTAGACCCTTCCAGAGCTGAGATATCGAATTTCAAAATTTTGACCCGAAAAAAAAACGACAGTGTTACCCCTTTCGTTTTTTTTTATTTTTGGGCGAAAAATTAAGTTTCTCCAATCTTCTCAAAACTCTGGATTATGATAGAGGGCTGTGAGACTTTGACCTGAGTGAAAAAATGGAGGCTCTAGACCCTTCCAGAGCTGAGATATCGAATTTCAAAATTTCGACCCGAAAAAAAAAGCGACAGTGTTACCCCTTTCGTTTTTGGGCGAAAAATTAAGTTCCTCCAATCTTGTCAAAACTCTGGATTCAGATAGAGGGCCGCGAGACTTTGACCTGAGTGCAAAAATGGAGGCTCTAGACCCTTCCAGAGCTGAGATATCGAATTTCAAAATTTCGACCCGAAAAAAAAACGACAGTGTTACCCCTTTCGTTTTTTTTTATTTTCGGGCGAAAAATTAAGTTTCTCCAATCTTCTCAAAACTCTGGATTATGATAGAGGGCTGTGAGACTTTGACCTGAGTGCAAAAATGGAGGCTCTAGACCCTTCCAGAGCTGAGATATCGAATTTCAAAATTTCGACCCGAAAAAAAAACGACAGTGTTACCCCTTTTGTTTTTTTTAGTTTTTGGGCGAAAAATTAAGTTCCTCCAATCTTCTCAAAACTCTGGATTATGATAGAGGGCTGTGAGACTTTGATCTGAGTGCAAAAATGGAGGCTGTAGTCTAGACCCTTCCAGAGCTGAGATATCGAATTTCAAAAATTCGACCCGAAAAAAAAACGACAGTGTTACCCCTTTTGTTTTTTTTCGTTTTTGGGCGAAAAATTAAGTTTCTCCAATCTTCTCAAAACTCTGGATTATGATAGAGGGCTGTGAGACTTTGACTTGAGTGCAAAAATGGAGGCTCTAGACCCTTCCAGAGCTGAGATATCGAATTTCAAAATTTCGACCCGAAAAAAAAACGACAGTGTTACCCCTTTTGTTTTTTTTTCGTTTTTGGGCGAAAAATTAAGTTCCTCCAATCTTCTCAAAACTCTGGATTATGATAGAGGGCTGTGAGACTTTGACCTGAGTGCAAAAATGGAGGCTTTAGACCCTTCCAGAGCTGAGATATCAAAATTCAAAATTTCGACCCGAAAAAAAAACGACAGTGTTACCCCTTTTGTTTTTTTTTTCGTTTTTGGGCGAAAAATTAAGTTCCTCCAATCTTTTTAAAACTCTGGATTCAGATAGAGGGCCGTGAGACTTTGACCTGATTGCAAAAATGGAGGCTCTAGACCCTTCCAGAGCTGAGATATCGAATTTCAAAATTTCGACCCGAAAAAAAAACGACAGTGTTACCCCTTACGTTTTTTTTCGTTTTCGGACGAAAAATCAAGTTTCTCCAATCTTCTCAAAACTCTGGATTATGATAGAGGGCCGCGAGACTTTGACCTGAGCGCAAAAATGGAGGCTCTAGACCCTTCCAGAGCTGAGATATCGAAACTCAAAATTTCAACCCGAAAAAAAAAACGACAGTGTTACCCCTTACGTTTTTTTTCGTTTTCGGGCGAAAAAATCAAGTTTCTCCAATCTTCTCAAAACTCTGGATTATGATAGAGGGCTGTGAGACTTTGACCTGAGTGCAAAAATGGAGACTCTAGACCCTTCCAGAGCTGAGATATCGAATTTCAAAAATTCGACCCGAAAAAAAAAACGACAGTGTTACCCGTTTCGTTTTTTTTCATTTTCGGGGCGAAAAATTAAGTTTCTCCAATCTTCTCAAAACTCTGGATTATGATAGAGGGCTGTGAGACTTTGACCTGAGTGCAAAAATGGAGGCTCTAGACCCTTCCAGAGCTGAGATATCGAATTTCAAAATTTCGACCCAAAAAAAAAAAACGACAGTGTTACCCCTTTTGTTTTTTTTAGTTTTTGGGCGAAAAATTAAGTTCCTCCAATCTTCTCAAAACTCTGGATTATGATAGAGGGCTGTGAGACTTTGACCTGAGTGCAAAAATGGAGGCTCTAGTCTAGACCCTTCCAGAGCTGAGATATCGAATTTCAAAAATTCGACCCGAAAAAAAAACGACAGTGTTACCCCTTTTGTTTTTTTTCGTTTTTGGGCGAAAAATTAAGTTTCTCCAATCTTCTCAAAACTCTGGATTATGATAGAGGGCTGTGAGACTTTGACCTGAGTGCAAAAATGGAGGCTCTAGACCCTTCCAGAGCTGAGATATCGAATTTCAAAATTTCGACCCGAAAAAAAAACGACAGTGTTACCCCTTTTGTTTTTTTTCATTTTTGGGCGAAAAATTAAGTTCCTCCAATCTTCTCAAAACTCTGGATTATGATAGAGGGCTGTGAGACTTTGACCTGAGTGCAAAAATGGAGGCTCTAGACCCTTCCAGAGCTGAGATATCAAAATTCAAAATTTCGACCCGAAAAAAAAACGACAGTGTTACCCCTTACGTTTTTTTTCGTTTTCGGACGAAAAATCAAGTTTCTCCAATCTTCTCAAAACTCTGGATTATGATAGAGGGCCGCGAGACTTTGACCTGAGCGCAAAAATGGAGGCTCTAGACCCTTCCAGAGCTGAGATATCGAAACTCAAAATTTCAATCCCGAAAAAAAACGACAGTGTTACCCCTTAGGTTTTTTTTTCGTTTTCGGGCGAAAAATCAAGTTTCTCCAATCTTCTCAAAACTCTGGATTATGATAGAGGGCTGCGAGACTTTGACCTGAGCGCAAAAATGGAGGCTCTAGACCCTTCCAGAGCTGAGATATCGAAACTCAAAATTTCAACCCGAAAAAAAAAACGACAGTGTTACCCCTACGTTTTTTTTCGTTTTCGGGCGAAAAAATCAAGTTTCTCCAATCTTCTCAAAACTCTGGATTATGATAGAGGGCCGCAAGACTTTGACCTGAGTGCAAAAATGGAGGCTCTAGACCCTTCCAGAGCTGAGATATCGAATTTCAAAATTTCGACCCGAAAAAAAAACGACAGTGTTACCCCTTTTGTTTTTTTTTCGTTTTTGGGCGAAAAAATCAAGTTTCTCCAATCTTCTCAAAACTCTGGATTATGATAGAGGGCCGCAAGACTTTGACCTGAGCGCAAAAATGGAGGCTCTAGACCCTTCCAGAGCTGAGATATCGAATTTCAAAATTTCGACCCGAAAAAAAAACGACAGTGTTACCCCTTTTGTTTTTTTTCGTTTTTGGGCGAAAAATTAAGTTTCTTTAATCTTCTCAAACCTCTGGATTATGATAGAGGGCTGTGAGACTTTGACCTGAGTGCAAAAATGGAGGCTCTAGACCCTTCCAGAGCTGAGATATCGAATTTCAAAATTTCGACCCAAAAAAAAAAAACGACAGTGTTACCCCTTTCGTTTTTTTTCGTTTTCGGGCGAAAAATTAAGTTTCTCCAATCTTCTCAACACTCTGGATTCTGATAGAGGGCCACGAGACTTTGACCTGAGTGCAAAAATGGAGGCTCTAGACCCTTCCAGAGCTGAGATATCGAAACTCAAAATTTCGACCCGAAAAAAAAAACGACAGTGTTACCCCTTACGTTTTTTTTCATTTTCGGGCGAAAAATTAAGTTTCTCCAATCTTCTCAAAACTCTGGATTATGATAGAGGGCCGCGAGACTTTGACCTGAGCGCAAAATGGAGGCTCTAGACCCTTCCAGAGCTGAGATATCGAAACTCAAAATTTCGACCCGAAAAAAAAAACGACAGTGTTACCCCTTACGTTTTTTTTTCGTTTTCGGCCGAAAAATCAAGTTTCTCCAATCTTCTCAAAACTCTGGATTATGATAGAGGGCTGTGAGACTTTGACCTGAGTGCAAAAATGGAGGATCTAGACCCTTCCAGAGCTGAGATATCAAAATTCAAAATTTCGACCCGAAAAAAAAAACGACATTGTTACACCCCTTTCGTTTTTTTTCGTTTTCGGGCGAAAAATTAAGTTTCTCCAATCTTCTCAAATTTCTGGATTCTGATAGAGGGCCACGAGACTTTGACCTGAGTGCAAAAATGGAGGCTCTAGACCCTTCCAGAGCTGAGATATCGAAATTCAAAATTTCGATCCAAAAAAAAAACCAACAGTGTTACCCCTTTCGTTTTTTTCCGTTTTCGGGCAAAAAATTAAGTTTCTCCAATCTTCTCAAAACTCTGGATTCTGATAGAGGGCCACGAGACTTTGACCTGAGTGCAAACATGGAGGCTCTAGACCCTTCCAGAGCTGAGATATCGAAATTCAAAATTTCGACCCAAAAAAAAAACGACAGTGTTACCCCTTTCGTTTTTTTTCGTTTTCGGGCGAAAAATTAAGTTTCTCCAATCTTCTCAACACTCTGGTTTCTGATAGAGGGCCACGAGACTTTGACCTGAGTGCAAAAATGGAGGCTCTAGACCCTTCCAGAGCTGAGATATCGAAATTCAAAATTTCGACCCAAAAAAACCCGACAGTGTTACTTATCCCTTTCGTTTTTTTTTCGTTTTCGGGCGAAAAATTAAGTTTCTCCAATCTTCTCAAAACTCTGGATTCTGATAGAGGGCCACGAGACTTTGACCTGAGTGCAAACATGGAGGCTCTAGACCCTTCCAGAGCTGAGATATCGAAATTCAAAATTTCGACCCCAAAAAAAACCCTGACAGTGTTACCCTTTTCGTTTTTTTTTTTCGTTTTCGGGTGAAAAATTAAGTTTCTCCAATCTTCTCAAAACTCTGGATTCTGATAGAGGGCCACGAAACTTTAACATGAGTGCAAAAAATGGAGGATCTAGACCCTTCCAGAGCTGAGATATCGAAATTCAAAATTTCGACCCCCAAAAAAAACGACAGTGTTACCTCTTTCGTTTTTTTTTTCATTTTCGGGTGAAAAATTAAGTTTCTCCAATCTTCTCAAAACTCTGGATTTTGATAGAGGGCTTTGAGACTCTGACCTGAGTGATGAAATGAAGGCTCTAGACCCTTCCAGAGCTGAGATATCGAATTTCAAAATTTCGACCCAAAAAAAAAACGACAGTGTTACCCCTTTCGTTTTTTTTCGTTTTCGGGCGAAAAATTAAGTTTCTCCAATCTTCTCAACACTCTGGATTCTGATAGAGGGCCACGAGACTTTGACCTGAGTGCAAAAATGGAGGCTCTAGACCCTTCCAGAGCTGAGATATCGAAACTCAAAATTTCGACCCGAAAAAAAAAACGACAGTGTTACCCCTTACGTTTTTTTTTCATTTTCGGGCGAAAAATTAAGTTTCTCCAATCTTCTCAAAACTCTGGATTATGATAGAGGGCCGCGAGACTTTGACCTGAGCGCAAAAATGGAGGCTCTAGACCCTTCCAGAGCTGAGATATCGAAACTCAAAATTTCGACCCGAAAAAAAAAACGACAGTGTTACCCCTTACGTTTTTTTTCGTTTTCGGCCGAAAAATCAAGTTTCTCCAATCTTCTCAAAACTCTGGATTATGATAGAGGGCTGTGAGACTTTGACCTGAGTGCAAAAATGGAGGATCTAGACCCTTCCAGAGCTGAGATATCAAAATTCAAAATTTCGACCCGAAAAAAAAAACGACATTGTTACACCCCTTTCGTTTTTTTTCGTTTTCGGGCGAAAAATTAAGTTTCTCCAATCTTCTCAAATTTCTGGATTCTGATAGAGGGCCACGAGACTTTGACCTGAGTGCAAAAATGGAGGCTCTAGACCCTTCCAGAGCTGAGATATCGAAATTCAAAATTTCGATCCAAAAAAAAAACCAACAGTGTTACCCCTTTCGTTTTTTTCCGTTTTCGGGCAAAAAATTAAGTTTCTCCAATCTTCTCAAAACTCTCGATTCTGATAGAGGGCCACGAGACTTTGACCTGAGTGCAAACATGGAGGCTCTAGACCCTTCCAGAGCTGAGATATCGAAATTCAAAATTTCGACCCAAAAAAAAAACGACAGTGTTACCCCTTTCGTTTTTTTTCGTTTTCGGGCGAAAAATTAAGTTTCTCCAATCTTCTCAACACTCTGGTTTCTGATAGAGGGCCACGAGACTTTGACCTGAGTGCAAAAATGGAGGCTCTAGACCCTTCCAGAGCTGAGATATCGAAATTCAAAATTTCGACCCAAAAAAACCCGACAGTGTTACTTATCCCTTTCGTTTTTTTTTCGTTTTCGGGCGAAAAATTAAGTTTCTCCAATCTTCTCAAAACTCTGGATTCTGATAGAGGGCCACGAGACTTTGACCTGAGTGCAAACATGGAGGCTCTAGACCCTTCCAGAGCTGAGATATCGAAATTCAAAATTTCGACCCCAAAAAAAACCCTGACAGTGTTACCCTTTTCGTTTTTTTTTTTCGTTTTCGGGTGAAAAATTAAGTTTCTCCAATCTTCTCAAAACTCTGGATTCTGATAGAGGGCCACGAAACTTTAACATGAGTGCAAAAAATGGAGGATCTAGACCCTTCCAGAGCTGAGATATCGAAATTCAAAATTTCGACCCCCAAAAAAAACGACAGTGTTACCTCTTTCGTTTTTTTTTTCATTTTCGGGTGAAAAATTAAGTTTCTCCAATCTTCTCAAAACTCTGGATTTTGATAGAGGGCTTTGAGACTCTGACCTGAGTGATGAAATGAAGGCTCTAGACCCTTCCAGAGCTGAGATATCGAATTTCAAAATTTCGACCCAAAAAAAAAAACGACAGTGTTACCCCTTTCGTTTTTTTTCGTTTTCGGGCGAAAAATTAAGTTTCTCCAATCTTCTCAACACTCTGGATTCTGATAGAGGGCCACGAGACTTTGACCTGAGTGCAAAAATGGAGGCTCTAGACCCTTCCAGAGCTGAGATATCGAAACTCAAAATTTCGACCCGAAAAAAAAAACGACAGTGTTACCCCTTACGTTTTTTTTTCATTTTCGGGCGAAAAATTAAGTTTCTCCAATCTTCTCAAAACTCTGGATTATGATAGAGGGCCGCGAGACTTTGACCTGAGCGCAAAAATGGAGGCTCTAGACCCTTCCAGAGCTGAGATATCGAAACTCAAAATTTCGACCCGAAAAAAAAAACGACAGTGTTACCCCTTACGTTTTTTTTCGTTTTCGGCCGAAAAATCAAGTTTCTCCAATCTTCTCAAAACTCTGGATTATGATAGAGGGCTGTGAGACTTTGACCTGAGTGCAAAAATGGAGGATCTAGACCCTTCCAGAGCTGAGATATCAAAATTCAAAATTTCGACCCGAAAAAAAAAACGACATTGTTACACCCCTTTCGTTTTTTTTCGTTTTCGGGCGAAAAATTAAGTTTCTCCAATCTTCTCAAATTTCTGGATTCTGATAGAGGGCCACGAGACTTTGACCTGAGTGCAAAAATGGAGGCTCTAGACCCTTCCAGAGCTGAGATATCGAAATTCAAAATTTCGATCCAAAAAAAAAACCAACAGTGTTACCCCTTTCGTTTTTTTCCGTTTTCGGGCAAAAAATTAAGTTTCTCCAATCTTCTCAAAACTCTCGATTCTGATAGAGGGCCACGAGACTTTGACCTGAGTGCAAACATGGAGGCTCTAGACCCTTCCAGAGCTGAGATATCGAAATTCAAAATTTCGACCCAAAAAAAAAACGACAGTGTTACCCCTTTCGTTTTTTTTCGTTTTCGGGCGAAAAATTAAGTTTCTCCAATCTTCTCAACACTCTGGTTTCTGATAGAGGGCCACGAGACTTTGACCTGAGTGCAAAAATGGAGGCTCTAGACCCTTCCAGAGCTGAGATATCGAAATTCAAAATTTCGACCCAAAAAAACCCGACAGTGTTACTTATCCCTTTCGTTTTTTTTTCGTTTTCGGGCGAAAAATTAAGTTTCTCCAATCTTCTCAAAACTCTGGATTCTGATAGAGGGCCACGAGACTTTGACCTGAGTGCAAACATGGAGGCTCTAGACCCTTCCAGAGCTGAGATATCGAAATTCAAAATTTCGACCCCAAAAAAAACCCTGACAGTGTTACCCTTTTCGTTTTTTTTTTTCGTTTTCGGGTGAAAAATTAAGTTTCTCCAATCTTCTCAAAACTCTGGATTCTGATAGAGGGCCACGAAACTTTAACATGAGTGCAAAAAATGGAGGATCTAGACCCTTCCAGAGCTGAGATATCGAAATTCAAAATTTCGACCCCCAAAAAAAACGACAGTGTTACCTCTTTCGTTTTTTTTTTCATTTTCGGGTGAAAAATTAAGTTTCTCCAATCTTCTCAAAACTCTGGATTTTGATAGAGGGCTTTGAGACTCTGACCTGAGTGATGAAATGAAGGCTCTAGACCCTTCCAGAGCTGAGATATCAAAATTCAAAATTTCGACCCCAAAAAAAACGACAGTGTTACCCCTTTCGTTTTTTTTTTTCCGTTTTCGGGCGAAAAATTAAGTTTTTCCAATCTTCTCAAAACTCTGGATTATGATCGAGGGCTGCGAGACTTTGACCTGAGTGCAAAAATGGAGGATCTAGACCCTTCCAGAGCTGAGATATAAAAATTCAAAATTCGACCCGAAAAAAACCCGACAGTGTTACCCCTTTCGTATTTTAGTTTTCGGGCGAAAAATTAAGTTTCTCCAATCTTCTCAAAACTCTGGATTCTGATAGAGCGCCACGAGACTTTGACCTGAGTGCAAAAATGGAGGCTCTAGACCCTTCCAGAGCTGAGATATCGAAATTCAAAATTTCGACCCAAAAAAAAAACGACAGTGTTACCCCTTTCGTTTTTTTTTTCGTTTTCGGGCGAAAAATTAAGTTTCTCCAATCTTCTGAACACTCTGGATTCTGATAGAGGGCCACGAGACTTTGACCTGAGTGCAAAATTGGAGGCTCTAGACCCTTCCAGAGCTGAGATATCGAAATTCAAAATTTCGACCCCAAAAAAAACCCTGACAGTGTTACCTCTTTCGTTTTTTTTTTCATTTGCGGGTGAAAAATTAAGTTTCTCCAATCTTCTCAAAACTCTGGATTATGATAGAGGGCTGTGAGACTTTGACCTGAGTGCAAAAATGGAGGCTCTAGACCCTTCCAGAGCTGAGATATCGAAATTCAAAATTTCGATCCAAAAAAAAAACCAACAGTGTTACCCCTTTCGTTTTTTTCCGTTTTCGGGCAAAAAATTAAGTTTCTCCAATCTTCTCAAAACTCTGGATTCTGATAGAGGGCCACGAGACTTTGACCTGAGTGCAAACATGGAGGCTCTAGACCCTTCCAGAGCTGAGATATCGAAATTCAAAATTTCGACCCAAAAAAAAAAACGACAGTGTTACCCCTTTCGTTTTTTTTTTCGTTTTCGGGCGAAAAATTAAGTTTCTCCAATCTTCTGAACACTCTGGATTCTGATAGAGGGCCACGAGACTTTGACCTGAGTGCAAAATTGGAGGCTCTAGACCCTTCCAGAGCTGAGATATCGAAATTCAAAATTTCGACCCCAAAAAAAACCCTGACAGTGTTACCTCTTTCGTTTTTTTTTTCATTTGCGGGTGAAAAATTAAGTTTCTCCAATCTTCTCAAAACTCTGGATTATGATAGAGGGCTGTGAGACTCTGACCTGAGTGATGAAATGAAGGCTCTAGACCCTTCCAGAGCTGAGATATCGAAATTCAAAATTTCGACCCAAAAAAAAAAACGACAGTGTTACCCCTTTCGTTTTTTTTTTCGTTTTCGGGCGAAAAATTAAGTTTCTCCAATCTTCTGAACACTCTGGATTCTGATAGAGGGCCACGAGACTTTGACCTGAGTGCAAAATTGGAGGCTCTAGACCCTTCCAGAGCTGAGATATCGAAATTCAAAATTTCGACCCCAAAAAAAACCCTGACAGTGTTACCTCTTTCGTTTTTTTTTTCATTTGCGGGTGAAAAATTAAGTTTCTCCAATCTTCTCAAAACTCTGGATTATGATAGAGGGCTGTGAGACTCTGACCTGAGTGATGAAATGAAGGCTCTAGACCCTTCCAGAGCTGAGATATCAAAATTCAAAATTTCGACCCAAAAAAAAAACGACAGTGTTACCCCTTTCGTTTTTTTTTTTTCGTTTTCGGGCGAAAAATTAAGTTTCTCCAATCTTCTCAAAACTCTGGATTATGATCGAGGGCTACGAGACTTTGACATGAGTGCAAAAATGGAGGATCTAGACCCTTCCAGAGCTGAGATATAAAAATTCAAAATTCGACCCGAAAAAAAACCGACAGTGTTACCCCTTTCGTAGTTTAGTTTTCAGGCGAAAAATTAAGTTTCTTCAATCTTCTCAAAACTCTGGATTCTGATAGAGGGCCACAAGACTTTGACCTGTGTGCAAAAATGGAGGCTCTAGACCCTTCCAGAGCTGAGATATCGAAACTCAAAATTTCGACCAGAAAAAAAAACGACATTGTTATCCTTACGTTTTTTTTTTTTCGGGTGAAAAATTAAGTATCTCCAATCTTCTCAAAACTCTGGATTCTGATAGAGGGCCTCGAGACTTTGACCTGAGTGCAAAAATGTAGGCTCTAGACCCTTCCAGAGCTGAGATATCGAAAAGATGTTTGTTTAACTTAAAAGCTGGGATAAAATACAACCAACAGAACATTTATGTAGTGTTAAAAAACGGAAACAGGAAGTGCTTCTGGACCAGTGTTGTTTACATCTTGTGAAATGGTCTATAACACTTTTCCCATCTAACAAGGAGAGGAACACGAGAAGCAGTTTGGCTTAATCCTGGATTTATTTAAGTTTTGTACATTTGGACACAGTCTACACAGGGCTTTATACACGTGTGTCTCACATCTGCATTTATACCACACACACACACACACACACACACACAAAAGAAACAAACAGACATTAAAAATAAAGGGAAATTAAAAGAAACAAAGAAAGTGCCATTTCTGCCCTCAATCGATCCTCAACTATATTATGCACATCTGAATTTCGGCCTAAACTGGGGCAGACGGGGACTTTAACTGTCGACAATGAAGTCACCAGCAGGAACAGCAATCAAACCTGACCTGAGATCAGCCGTCCTGGATTTAAACCCCACGTCATCTAGACTGATCTCACACCAGAAAAACTTCTACAGGACACGCGCCTTACAAAAACCTGGTACACTCCTTTTCACATATAGTCCGAACGTACCCAGTGACTCCATTGACAAGACTTTTATAACATTCAACCCAAGCAAAAGCTGCCGCACTAAACATTCAATATCAACACTCTGCTTTGTAAAAGACTCATTTGTATAGACTAGAAAGCGTAGCCTTTAGACTTCCATTCAAAGAACCAATAGCAATGCTGCAGATGCTGTGTGTAATGAAAGTCCATTACAGTTAAACTGAGGAATTGCAGCTTCTTCCTATGGGAAACAAACCACTACAATATACATATATATAATCTTTATGTTGCTGCGAGTTCTGGTGTGAGGTCCGGCTGCTAGCGTTCCCTGAGACAGAATACTAAAGGCTATCTGAAAAAAACGAGGGTGCAGAAGGTTTTTAATGCCCAGATTCGAGGACATAATCGCGGCTTTCGCTTTTTTCCTCCCTGTTATATACTTCATAATATATCAAAACTCTCTTTTAATTATCTCTGAATAATAGATAGATAGGTAGGTAGATATACGCTATTATATATTTCTCTTGTACTACTCTGGATTGGTTGTGCCTTGAAAATATTCCAACAGTATTATATAGGAAAAATACTGTACAAAAAAAGCAACTTATTGAATCATTTTCATTTATATATATATATATACTCTGTTTTATCAATAAATCTGTGTGCTGTATCTTTTGGTCTGCAGTAAACAAACTGATTGGGTTTTAACCACAGTATTTGAGACAACACCGTCCTGCTTAGCGAACGCCTCTTCAAACACATTCATTCAGCCGACAGATACGCAAAACTACAATAATTTGTAAGCTACAAATATTTGCTTGTACTGAATTAAAACAAAAACATGCTCTGGGTAAAAAAAAAAAAAATGATAAAAAAAGGATAGAATAAAACATCCCTTCTAAAAAAAAAAAAAAAAGACCCATGTACAGTTAGCTTGAAGCCGCAACTCTGAAACAATAGTCATGCTGAAATATCCAATAAAACAATAAGGGAAAAGTACTATACAGCCATAACAATAAGAACAGCTATAACAATTGTAGTAATTAACAGCTGAAAATGTTTTGAGAAAAAAACAAGTCCAAAACAAGTCCATAAATATATCAGGCAGATTATAGTGTAGGTAGAAACATTGCACCAGATCAGATTGTGAAACACGCATTAGTGCAGGGAGTTAGAGAGAGAGAGAGACAAATAATGGATTCAGCATTTTTGGAGGGAAAATTTTTGGAGGGAAAGTTTCTGCACTACAGCAAAGTTATGAGAAGTACATGATGACACAGGCTTTGCAGAAACGTTTAGAGCTTACATTTCATGTGTTTTGCCCTCTGAAGAGATTCAGGCTTATTGCTCCATGGACAATGAAGGAAAGATTTAACAAAAAAAGGAAAGAAAAACGACCCTGGTGTTGGACACAAAGAACAAACATCATGTTCTGACACTAGCTAGTGTTACACACTTTTACAGAACAAAAAGGTGTCGGTGCGTTACAGCTATTCAACTAAAATACAATAATATACACGGAATTAAGCTTGAGCGACAGGAAGTGGGCGGAGCCTCGGGGAAAAGGGGGGATGGGCCGAGCGGGTGATTGACAGACAGGATTGCGAGAAGCGAGGGAAACATTTATCAGTCCGTGTTCGAAACGTTCCAGAGAAACCATGTAGGATCATTCCCGAAACAAACGATCCGTCGTTGGTGAAGGAATAAATGGACGAAGGAAAGAGAGAGAAGTGAGATTCTACGAGGAGGAAAGATACACACCGAAACACGAAATCAAATATCGATTTGAGAGAGAAAAGAAAAGAGAACCGTGAAAAATTAGAGGAGAATTTTGGCGCCTCTGAAAGGGGCACGCAGAAGTTCCTGGGGGCGGGGCTTTGTGGATGTGGGCGGGGCTTGAGTGGGGGTGGGAGGGGCTCACAGAGGGCCGTGTCGCGCCTCGTATTTGGCCAGAACGTTCTTACAGCGGCCGAGTTCCTTCCTCAGGTCGGCCACCTCCTGTCGGAGCGCCTGGTTCTCCTTCTCCAGGAATCCCGCGCGGATCGCGATCTGGTTCTCCTTCAGCCGGCGAGCGTCCCGGGACCGCTTGGCCGCGAAGTTGTTCTTTCTACGCCGTGCCCAGTATTTGTCATCCTGCTCGGGGACGGAGAGACAAACAAATCAGAAAAAACATAATTATTCTCACTTTAATATGTTCTATATTATATTATATTCAACTGCTCAATAAAAACAATTTAAAAAAAAGCACAAAAATGATCCATTCATCATGAAATAAATATATGAAAACATCTAAATACATTTCAAACATCAACTGTTTGGGATTTTATTTTGTCAGTCTGAGATATTTATGGATAATAACATTTGAGTCACATGACTCATAACTGGTTTCTGATTGGCTACGGTCATGTGTCCAATCCTGACGGCAAGATTTGATTCATCTTTCCTATCAGAACTAATAATTAAAGTTTAATATTGACAGAGAAGGCTTTTCCATGTTTATGATTATACTTATTAGATTATTATGATTGACTTATTAGAATGACTATGAAAATGTATTATATTGCAACAACATTTGTTAAAAGTAAAGCAACTAATTCTATTAAAGAAATATATATAAAAAAAATTAAATATATTGTATGTACAGTAAGTACATTAACAAATTAAAAATAGGAAAATAAAAGAATGGGACATGGGTTAAGAATATAAAAATAATAAAATTAATCTTTTATCAAATAATTAATTCCTTTTTAGCAAAGCTTTTGATACCCTTTAGATGTTTTTTTTTTTCTTTTGTTTTTTTCTCTTTCTTTTTTTTTTCTTCCTCTCTTTTCAAAGAACTGTTTATCTTTTATTGTTTTTAACCTGTAGCACTTTGAGATCCTTGGATGAAAAGTGCGTTATAAATAAAACGTATTATTATTATAATTTTAAATAATCAAATTTATTATAATATCAAATACATTTAAGGTTTATCAAATAATAATAATAATAATAATAACATAATTACAAAATAAAAGTAATACTAATGAATTATATGAATATTTTAATATTTGTGCAACAACACCAATACAAATAATATTATATTTTGCTACACCAATATTTGGAGGTATATAACACAAATAATCATCCCCTATTACCTTCATATCGTCAGGAATGAAGACCTTGCGCGCCTTCTTGATCATGGGCTGTGGCTTCAGCTCCTCTGCGCTGAACTTGCGCTTGCGAGGGTCGAAGATCTCCTGTCCCGGGACGCTGGAGAGGGCCAGGTCAGCGGGGTCCGGCTCGTACCCGATCGGGACCTGGATGGAGTCGGGATCTATCGGACTGGGCGTGTCCCGGGACGAGGGGAGAACTGAGGGCCAAAGAGAGAGAGAGAGTCTTTGTAATGTAATATTATTTTCATGACCATTTCATGCTTAACTTTAATTATCATATTCAGACACATTTATTAAAAAAGTTAAATACGATCAAATTTCATCTCGTGTTGATTTAGTGTTAACATGCACTAGCGTTTTCTGACCACTAGAGGCCGCATGAGCCCGTCTAATAAACACACATTTACATTTAATAATTTGTTAAATATAAATAATTTGTTAATAAATAGTTATTTATGCAGTATAATATATTATAAATCAATATGTATCATTATGTAACTAACGTATTTGCAATATAATATGAATTAGTTTTGGCTACTGCAGTACAAAAAGACGAGCAAGAGAGAAGTGTGTGTGTGTTTCTGTTCATTAGTGAAGGATTAGATGATCAAATTAAACTCTTGACTGATTTACGGGTCATTAAACAGCAGCTGGCAAACGGCCACACACGCAATACAACACACAACCATCACACTACTACACACAACACACAACCTGCTTCAACATGAGGAACTGTTAATGTACACAAACACTTGGCAAGGTCAAAGATCAAGATGTTTCCTAGGTAACCATTCGTCATGTGACCTAGATTGCTGACAAACCTATGTGAGTGTGTGATATACATTTATGGGTGTGTGTGTGTGTGTGACCTTAAAACTGCCAAAATGACTCAGGATTTCTTCAATCTTTTCCGAGATGACGATAATCTCGCCTTTAAATGATCATTTCATGCGTTTATGAACGTTCACGCAATACAATGATTAATACACTTTATTATTTCTAGATTTGATACTTAGATTTATTTAGTACAAAGTATAAGTCATTTATGATTCATCCATAATGTTAATGTTTAAATATTGTTTTTAATTTTAAACGTCATACATTCATGCTCATGAGATTAGACAATTGTTTTGATTTTTCTACAGAATTTCATATAATAAATAATGAATAATTTATTAATCATACATAGTAAATAATCATATAAACCAATAGTGTTTATTATTATTAATATATAATAGTGTATGTAATTATAATGATATTTGATTGTTTAGGAATATTTAAGATAAATATAATAAATAATCATAATTTATTATTAATGAATAATACACATTACATATTAATATAAAAAAGAGAATGTTCTCATAATTATTAATAAGAAGTAGAATAAATTAAAAGATCACAATAATGTTATATAATCCATTTAATTATGATATATCTCATATAATATTATGTTTGTTACGAGAGATTGTACTTCTCATTGTATTTTCAAAGTAAATATTTAGCCTGAAAACATCGAAACCTAAAGTTACTTATAACTTTAATGGTTAGTGGAAAAGCCTGTAAAATAAAGTGTGTGTGTGTGTGTGTGTGTGTGTGTGAACCTCCACACAACACTGGCAGAAACACCTCAATCAGTCCCATCCCATCATCTCTCTCTCTCTCTCTCTCTCTCTCTCTCTCTCTCTCTCTACAGTATGTGTGTGTGTGTGTGTGTGTGTGAGTGAGTCCTGCTCTGCTGGTGAGTGTGACCGCCCCATGAACCCTGGCCTTCACTTCCTTACACACACACAGACACACACACACACTCAGGGGAAAGAGGCGTCTGCGCTCGGGGAGGAATGGCTGTATTTTAACCCGGGGTAGCGGCGATAAGAGGAGAAACGGGCAGATCAGAGATAAAACAAGCCAAAAATACCTGAATGTCACTGTATTTGACAAGCAAGAGCAGTTTACTAAACAAACATTTACAAGAAACCCACTAAAACATATGAAACCGTGTTGTGATTGAGAAAAGTGGTAGAATTAAGTATGTCTAGTTGTTAAAAATGAAAAAAAAAATCTAAATAATTAATTTTCATGTATGGAATATTTACAAAAAAATTAATTATATAAAAAAAACTTTGTTTGAAATGCCACTTACAAAGACGCAGAAAAACGCAATAATGTTTTTGCAAATATTTAATATAGCCTATACTGTAGTGTAGTATATGGGATATTTACAAAAACATTATTGCGTTAAAAATCGCCTCTTGACGTTGTTTACTTCATTAAAAAACTGCCATTAAGTTTATCGAACGTTTCAAAGATTACATTTCTAGATTCTTACATTTAGATTAATCTACAGAAATAATGATGCTTTTTTATACTAAAAAAAATAAAATAATAATAATAATAATAACTAAGCTAATAATTTACTAAATATTAGTCATACTAAACATTCATATAAACTAATAATGTGTATTGTCTTTATTATTAATAATAATATCAAAAACAGTAATATATATATATATATATATATATACACGGCTGTACAGTGTGTGTGACTCCAGATCAGGGCCGGCTGATGGGATTTAGCGAGAGGAAAGGCTCTCCGTTGGCTATTTGAGTGACTGTCCCAGGACCTGATCCCGGCTGATCTCTGATCTTCCCTGAAATCACACAATCCCTCTGAAGCCGAGGGGAACGGCGTTGGGAAGCCTGATTTATTTCAGTGAATCTGTTTGTTTGGACAGTCCCATCCACAGCACACGGGGAACTATACCTTCATAACTATACTATACCTTCATCAAATGTAGGGAACTACATTCGTTCACATGCGATTTAAGTTTCTTGCACAAAAACTGTAAAAAAAAAATATATTTCATGATTTGTAATCACAACATTATTTATTTTGTCAAATCAACTCAAATAATTTATGTAGCACATAATATTTTAAGTTTCTGATGATTAAATCAATCTCCTTCATTGTATTAACTCAATTTTTCCATTTCAATGAACTTACATTTTTAAGACTTTATTTAAGTTAAACCAACAATATTTTTTGGTGCAGTTGGGCTCATTAAAGGGGCAGTTCACCTTCCAGGTGTACATGACTTTCTTCTTTCAGACAAACACAATCAGGCTTATATTAAAGATGTCCTTGTTCTTTTAAGCTTTATGGATGTAGAGAAGAAATGTGAAATTATTTGGAGCTTTCTAAACTGAGAAAAGCCAGAAAATGTATTTTTGGCTTATGTGGATGCAAAGACAACAACTCCCAGAATGCACTTGCTTCGCTGCCCTGGGAGGCCACGCCTACCGGTAACAGAGCGCAGTCATTAAACAACAAGTCTAGGCTACTAGTGAGTCTCCGTGATGAGTCTGCCCGAAAGTGTGTTTCCAGATCGCCCAAAATGTCCGGGATTCGGCTTTTGCGTTCATCAAAAACAGGATAGTAACCGCTACTACTCGGCTTTCTCCACAGAACAAGAGCCTGCTAGCTTAGCTTCCAAACAAAGATGGCCGACACTATGTGTTCATTCTGTGAGTGAGATCGCCCTCTTGAGGACATGCGGGACAGACCCTACTACTGACTGTAGTCTTTAGCCCTTAAATTATGATTTTTGCGTCATTTTTCCAGACAAAAAATATATAAATCTCTCGTCTCAGGGGGATATGAGGAATGAAAGCACGATAATTGGAAAATACTACAGGTTTTCTACTAATACAAGGCTGAATGCTAAATCCTGAAGTTTCCCTTTAAAGTGCATCTATACATGATTAAGGTCCTCGGGGGTTTAATAAAGGCCTTGTGATCGTGTAAGAAAAATATAGTGACTAGCTTCCAGCAGACGGCCGTATATAAGTGGACTTACACTCCAGCTTGAGCAATGTGTTGACATGATGCGCTTCACTCGCATTATCAAGCTTGGAAGAGCCAGGACATTTTCCGCATTCAAAACATCCTAAAACAAAATGTGTCACAGTTTCCACTGAAATGTGAATCACATGTTTGTTGAGCATCAAATCATCATATTGGAACAGCAATATTGATTTCCGAAAGATCCAACTTTTGATCACAGGAATAAATTATTATTTTGACAAATTGTAATAATATTCCACAATATTGCTGTTTTTTTGATCAAATGAACAAGCAGAAGACACTTCTTTCAACAATCTTAGAGACCAAAATCTTAAACAGTAGTAGGGCTGTCAAACAATTAATCGCGATTAATCGCATCCAAAATAAAAGTCTGTGTTTACATAATTTATGTGGGTGCACTGTGTATAATTTTTTTTGTGTATATATATATATATACACACACATGCATGTATATTTAAGAAAAAAATATTATTTATAAATAAAATATTTATATTTACATATATAAATTATATATAAATCTATATACAGTATATACATGAAAATATTTCTTAAATATATACAAGCATGTGTGTGTGAATTTATATATATAAAATAATTATACACAGTGCACCCACATATATTATGTAAACACAAACTTTTATTTTGGATGCGATTAATCGCGATTAATCGTTTGAAAGCCCTAAACATTAGTGTAAACTAACCAGCCAAAACTCGACGGCTTCAAATGAATCGCTGAAAAGAAACGATTTATTAGAACATCTCATTTGCCAACAGGATCATAACCGTAATCATAGACCCAGTGAGCCCAGGACAGCTCACGTACCCTAACACACACCATGAGACTGATCATCTCAATGCTGGTTTATGACCCCTGGGTGCGTGCGTGTGTGTGTGTGTGTGTGTGTGTGTGTTATCGCAACTACCATCACTATCTTAAACCAAAGCTGGGCCCTTTGCCCTTCCTTGTTTCGCTCCGCCAGCAGAAGATAAGCGATACTCACGCACATCGAGAGCGGAGTCCACCGATCACAGACGTTTGAACCGACAGTGGAATTCAGATTTAAAGTAGAATTAAAATGGAATTAAATTCATATGGATGCATTTAACTGCGTGTGGAATCCAGGTGTACCAGATGTGGCCCGGACCTGGGCCGACACTATGTTGCCGTCTGGGTTTGAATTAAGGCAACACACACACATACACATTGAATATTTACAAAAAAAAAAAAAAAAAAAACTCATTATTTTATCTTATTATTAATAAGAATCACTAATAATAATGTAATAAATACAATATCATTAATATTTTAACACATATAAATACTAAAAATTATTTTAATTAATTGGCCCCGCCACGTGTAATTATATTTAACTTTTAATAGGAAAAACAATTAATTTCTCAGAAATATACATACATACATATATATATATATATATGGTATATATATGTGTGTGTGTGTGTGTGTATATATATATGTTTATATATGTTTTAAATATAAAAATATTTGTATTTAAAATATTTAATATTTATTATATATACAGAATATTGACATTAAAATATAGAATATTACTATTAAGTTCTCTGAAAACAACTATTTTAATTTATTGGCCCCACGTGTAATTATATTTAACTTTTAATAGGAAAAACAATTAATTTCTCAGAAATATACACACACATATATATATGGTATATATATATATATATATGGTATATGTGTATTATTTATATAAACATATTTATATATGTTTTAAATATAAAAATATTTAATATTAATATATACAGAATATTGACATTAAAATATAGAATATTACTATTAAGTTCTCTGAAAACAATGTGGCAAAATGAAAAAAGATTCCTGTGTGTTGTGGTCAATTCAAATTCAACTTTAGCCAATTCTATTTTAAAGTAACATTAGTTGCAAGTTTCTACATGCACTTTCAACTAACATCACCAGTAAATTATGCATAATTACAATTAACTAACCCTAAACCAAACTCTTTAATCATAAGGTAATATTAAGTGCGGAGTAAAATTTATCAAGCACCTTAAAAGTGTAACCACTTTAAATTATGCATTTTCCTCGACATTGCAAATACAGCGACTCTGAACGAGACTCAAAACACACACACACACACACACACACACTTTGTTGTGAAAACCCTCTTTCCCTCCGCATGCATGTTTGTGTGTGAAATGCGGTTTGTGTGATGCCTTATTTGCAGTGCTGGTGTCGTTCACGAGAATCAGGCACGACTCAGGCAATGTGAGAAGAACAGAGAGTGTACTTCAGCTTTAGAGGCAGAGTGGAAGGGGGCGTGGCCGCTGGAGAGGGGCGGGGCGGGACCGAGGGGCGGGGCCTGTCGAGTGGCGAATGGCATTGACAAACTCTCTCTCTATCTCTGCTGCTTGTCACACGCGGCCGCATGTGTTCATCACATGGCAGCACACACACACACTTCACGCGAGCTGAAATGTGCGGAGCAGAGCCTGAACCACTCGTCTAGACGCACATGGAAACGCACATGCAGAAATGTAAACAAGCGCTTGAAGACACACACACACACACACACAGTGAAGTTCATCACATCGACACAGATCTCGTGAAGATTGTGACGGTCACACTTGGCAGTTTCACAGCATCACAAATATCGAAAACGGATGATTACGCAGAAGTCTAATAAACAACGATCTCATCATCAATCCTTCGCATTACACACATAAATGTGCAAAACAATGTCAATAAAATGTTATAAAAATATATTCTCACTTTTAATAAGCGGACAGATCTCCTAAAATATATATTTAGTTTATATTTTACCACAAAAAATAATTGTTATATTGTAACAAGTTATATTCACATTATGTGAATTGTATTATTATATCATATTACATGACATTATATTATATTTTCAGTCTGTTATGATTTTGCGCATTGTTATTGTTTTTAAGACAATTAAGCACATTTAATTATTAAGCAAAAATGCTAAAATTGTTTTGTGACGTGTTTACATGCCTTGGTAACTTTTAATTTAAGTATTAAAGTAACTGTAATGTTTTCACTGTAATGCAAATTATTATTATTTATTATTTTTTACCCATTCCGGACTCTGTTTTGTGAGTTACATACACATAATCTACATGCATGTAGGAGTGAACTGGGTGTGTTTGTTACGTCCTCATCATCACAAACATCCATAAAGTAGTGTGTCAATAGGACGAATGTCGCAACTTTTCCACCAACATCAGCCGTGAACACACACCATTGAATTTGAATCAAGTCGAAGGTGTGTAACGCATGTCTTTGGGGATTTGTTAGTCCAGGTTTTGGCGCTGTGGAAGCGTGTGAAAGTGTGTGAAAGTCAGTGTGTCGTGAAGGAATGATTGATCAATGTGACGGCTGACTCTGACGAGCCTCAGGAGCTGTCACTCATGTTTGGGCAGATGAGTCGTTCCCTCATACTAGTTTAAATAACAAAATGAACATCACATTTTTGCTAATGCAGATGCGTTTCGGTCGATCGGATCACAAGTGGACGAGGTGTAAACAAGCTTTCCACCACTTCCAGAGGGAGTGCTTTCATGTAAACACTAAACACTCATATGGTCGAACAGCCCCTAAAGGACGTCTATAGCCTGACGGGATTTAAAGTTTATCGGCTGGAGACCCAGGTTTGGTTTGAAGACGAGAAACGCACCAATCCAATGTTCTCTCACCATTCCTGATTTCTAACACACACTCAGAGCGTTCGGCTGGTCTTGAGTCTGTCAGAGCAGAAACTAAAGCTGATGTGTGTCTTCTGTTGTGTTTATATGCAGTGCGAGTTTATTTTGTCCATTAGATGGAAAGATCTGAAAAGTCGCACATAGACCCTCGCCTCGAAGAAACCAGGACAGAAGTGGACAAAAGACACCAGGTGTGAACGGGAATGTGTCTCCCTCGTCCACTAGTGATCCGATCGACCAAAACACATCTACAATTGAATGGTGTTAGTTAATACAAATACACTCAGGTCCATCACATCATATTTACAGATACAAAGTTTGAATTAAAAAAAATTAACTAGTAAATTAAACTAAATGCTATAGGGGTTTTCAATGTTGGAGAAGTTCTTGCTAACTAATAAAACTTCATTGTAAAGTGTTTTGTTCGAGTCAGATTGTGAAAATGTCACAATCATAATACAGGCCCCACTAGAGTCAGTATAAGAAATGCATTTCTGTCTTTATATGCATGCATGATTGAAAAATAATTATATGTTTTCCCCTGCAGCCTCTAGCAACAAAAAAAAAAAAAAAACCCGGGAAAGGCAGTATTAATGCATATGCTTCACCACGAGCCACTAAAACACCTCACAACATGGACTTCAAGCTAAAAGAGTCCAAGAGTCCCTCACTTATACGAGCTGTCACTCAAACCCGTGACGATCGGCCGGAGATATGCTGGTGAATCTTTAAACGGCTCCAGACAGAGATCCAGTGAACTTTTCATCGAGATATTTATGTATCGTAACATTTGACCACAGAGAGTCACATGACTCACAACTGGTTTCTGATTGGCTGCGGTCATGTTTCCGTTCCTGACGGCTAGATTTGATTCATCTTTCCAATCAGAACTAATAATAATAAAGTTTAATATTGACAGAGAAGGCTTTTCAGCGTCGTTGAAGTGGTGCAGAAGTCATTGAACTTTTCATTGGTGATTAACCAAGATGATCAACTCAACTCATAAAAATAAAGCCACGACGCGAAGCGGACTCAGCTGTGACTTATAACGTTACACTACCAACGGTTAAAGTTACCACACAATACAAATATTAAAGCCGAAAAATATGTAACTTATCTATGCAACTTTCATGAAGTAAAGTCACTAACAGGCTTCCTGACCATAAACAGCAACAGAAGTCACATACATTATTTCGCCTCTAGATGGCGACAAAGACCCTCTTTATGAGTGAGTCAGTCGGTAGAGAAGACTTTTACATTGAAAAGACTCAAACTTGTAAACACAGCAAGACGCAACTGACAAATGACCAGGGCACGGGAAAACTGTTAAAAGGACAAGATATCGCAGCGGACATTCAAACGTATTTTTTATTATGAAGACTGACCTGAATGAAAAAACTGCCATGTCTACAGCATAATCCCACGCAGCTCCGTTATTTTGAGCTCAGAAGCGCGAGGCTCCGGTGGTGGGAAGTAAACCGGAAGTGCCGCCTTTAATCACAGGAGTCGCGAATGCGATGGCGTATTGTCGTGTTTAATGTAGAAATTAGTTATTCAAAAAATGTACATACATTTCATTCCTACTTTAGACTATATACATTAAAAACAATGTATAAATATATATATATATATATATATATATATATTAAACATATAATTTAAAAAGTAAAAAAGAAGCAGGAACAAAGGAGATCCTATATTGGATATTAACATCCAATACTGTAAATCAGCTTCAGGTTGGTAGTCCAAGGCATTGTTGTGTATCTGTTCTTCCCACCGGAGCCTCACTTTCGATTTCAAAATGGCGGCTGCGTGAAATCAGCGTATATCAGAACAAACATATGTTGTTGCTAAGAGTGGTTGCTAGGGGTGTTGTGTAGTGATACATAGAACCGTTGGGTGAAGCGTTCAGAGCCGTGTTTTATCGTGAATAAAGCTATTGACCAGTCAGAAACAAAGATTGGAACTGACCGTTTTATAGTAAGAGTGTATGCGAAGAGAGAAAGCACATTTGTGTGTCCGTGAGCTGGTGGTGTGTGTGATGGGGACATTACCTGCTCTGCTGGGACTCTGGAGGCAGTTCTGGCCCCCGATCCCAGAGTGAACGGAGGTAGTGGCCCGGTTGCTGAGGTCCACCACTGAGGGGGTCGGCGGGGTGGAGGGAGGCTGTGGTGGCAGGGGCTGCTGGGAAGGCTGGTTCTGCTCGCTCTGAGAGTTGGCGGGAATATTGTTCTCCAGCAGAAACTCCTCTAAGTCCATATACTCCAGCTGGAAGTTGTCTCCATCGTACGGCAGGGTTTTGTCCCACAGCGTCGGCCCCAGGAAGGCAGACTGAGGGGTGTTTAGACCGTTTCCATCCTCTTCCAGCTTCTTTTCCTTCTCTTTCCCGAACCCTGGAGGAACAAGATGGAGGCATTATTGTCGCCGTTCAAACACAAACACACAATTTTTCGGGCAAAAATTCCACACATTTATGTTTTTCCACACATATATGAATTGCATTTTTCATTCAACAAAAGCTGATGCTCACAGGAGGCACGGTCATGAATGTTGTGCTGACGATTATTCATTATTCTTTCATCTAAAAATTGCAATTAATGATCTGATTCAGTTTTGTTCATGTAACTTAAATTGTAAGCCAGATACATTATTTTTTTTACTCTAAATTGTATATACTATAATAATAAAAATTATAATAAAATAGGCTCATTTAATTTATTTTAAATATAATATAATATAATGCAGTCTGATTTAAACCCACAAACCTTAATTTTGTACGAAGGAAGACCTTTATCTATTGTTGTGTACTTTACAATAGTGTTTGTTTGTTGTTATATATAAAATATATTTACAATGTGCAGTTCCAATGCATTTCAAATGCACTTTATTCAAGATCATAAAATATCTTACTTTTAGTCATTTCAAGCTCAGTTGTGCCAGTCACTTGCACTGGGAAAGATTGGCTGCTTTCCAGCATTTCTCATTAAGCATTCCAGAGAACAAACAAAGTACAGTTTTGCAATGACATGAGGGGTGAACTAATAAAAGAAATGCCACCAAATCAACATATTTAGTGTGCAAACTGAAAGCTCAGATTATCATGCTAATGAATGTCCTCCTTAGGTGCAACCAAATATAAAAACAACTTTTTATTTATGCTTTACATATGTGATAAGGACTGATAAAGCACAAACACAAATCAAAAGTGGCGCTCAGTGGCGCCCTCTAAAGGGAAATTTGAGAATATCATCTCAATTGCGTGCGAACTTCATCTTTCCGCATAAAGTCGGTATTGGTGAAGTAGAGTCTATTTATTCCTCTTATATATGAGCAAATGTTGAAATATAAGCATATTTTAAACAGATAACATCACGCATTTCGGTTAAATACACGCGCAATGGATCTATGTGTGTGCGTAAAATGATTGCAATGCAAAAAAAAATCAATAAACATAAACTTTCAGCCCAAAATCACATCAGAATTCAAAGTGATTGTCCATGACAGCATGCATGCATGAGCAGGGACTGGTTAAGGTGTGAGAGCACAGTGACAGACGCGCTTTTACGCGCAGATTATACTGAAAGCAAAGCGCGCACCGCGCCTGACAAACATCAGCTGGTGCAGAACACGCTTTAACCCCCCATTAAGCAACATCTATCCATCTGTATACCTTCATCGTGATGAAAGGGCAGTTTAGTGGGGTTCTCCAGCAGGGATTTCAAGACGCCGTGAGTCGGAGGTAGGAAAGTTGGGTTTATAGAAAGAGGTCGAGACATCTTCTCCATGGCGTAAAGGAAAGAACAATCTTCCTGGAGAAATGAAATAATGATAATAAAAAAAGATTTATAAAAATAAAAACTCTGCAGTAGGGTACGGGAATAGAGTCCTCAGCCCGTGCGCGGCACCGATGAGCGGCGGCTGGTCTCGCGCGTCCGTGAGTTCGTCAGGCTGGAGCGCAAAAGCGCAACTGATTCGCTATCCCATGTGCGAACACTGACGTCCGTGACGTCAAAGAACAGGGCAACTTACTGAATAAAAACCTGGCCAATGAGAGCGCTGGGGGCGTGGCCCTCCTCTCCCTCCCTCCCGACTCCATACATTGTTGCACGTTCACGATTACATTCTTTTTGGGATTCAACAATGTTACTTTGTAACCAATGCAGGACATTCGTTGTTTTTATATCGATTGAAAAAGAAAATGAGAAATGTGAGAGGAAATATGAAAAAACTTAGAAGGCTGTTCTAATTTTAGTCAAATATTTTAATTGTTTTAGTTAAGCCAACGCACAGTAAAAAAAACAAAAACCGTTAGATTATTTTTTTTTTACCCAACTTTACACATATTGGGTCACGACGTTGGGTAATTTTCCAAAAAATGTTGGGTCATTTTTTAAACAATTGGGTAATTTCTAGTAATGACCCAGCTGTTGGGTTAACTTAAATGCGTATGTTTTCACGTCATGTATACAATTATGTCAGTTCTAGACACCCCAATATTTCGTTTGTATTTTAAAAATATATTTGTTGAGACATGTTTATTGTTTTATACAAATAAACAATCAGTATTTAAAAACAAAGTGCATTTTATTTATCAAAATAATGTTATAAATAAAAATTAAATAGTTAACTGTTGGGTTGATTTCCCACAGTTGGGAAGGTGCTATACCACCGCATGGTTGGGTTATTTTAACCCAAAAATATTAAGAGAGTGCCTATGATGCCTTACAGTACTGCCTACTTAACAATTGTGGAACAATAGTTACATTTAGCCTACCAATTAGATGTTGATATAGCTACACAAAGTGATTTGACTGTAGCTGGACTGAAATTGTAATACACCCTCCCGCATTCCACACTTCTCTAAACACAAAATCAATTTCTTGGAATGGCCAATACTCCGTGACTACACAGTAACAGCCAGTGCCAGTGACCGGCAGTCAGCGGAACAAGAGCGCGCACGCGTCTGATTGGTCGAGTGTTGCGTGCGCGGAACACAACGTCCAATCACAGTGCGTGTGGTGAGAATTGCGGTGAGTTAAGGAACGCCGGAGCATCGCTCAGCCCTCGGGTGGAACTGACCTAGTTTTGTCCAATAGCAGAAGCCAGTCGGTAATTCCGGTGAGATCAGTACGGGCCACGGCACATTGAATGTCATGTGTTCGTGATCCCTGTAGAGTGAGTCTGTGAAAATAACTGCACCTCAGCATTCATGTCTGCACATTTACACTCATGATTTATATTTATTCATTTAGCTGACGCTTTTATCCAAAGCGACTTACAAGTGCTGTATATGTCAGAGGTCGCACGCCTGGAGCAACTAGGGGTTAAGTGTCTTGCTCAGGGACACCAAAGGTATACGTGTTTTACCCACTGTGTCGTCACCACAACATATCAGATCAAAAATGATCAAAATCATATAAGAAGGTTTTCATGAAGATCGATTCCGTGGATAAAAATGTGCAAGTATAGCCTATAGTCTAATGTGGGTGGTTTAAAATAATAATAAAAAAATGTATTTCCAAAAAGATGTGCACCAGCTACATGAGCGCGACAGTGTGTGTGTGTGTGTGTGTGTGTGTGCGAGAGAGAGAGTGTGTCATGCTTAGCAACTGCGGTTGCCACAACAAAGGACTGTTGTGACGACGTGCATAAAAGTAGGACACACACACACCCAGTGACAGTAGAGAATACACGCGAGAGACCAGCACACATCATCACCATCATCGTCATCTTACAGCAGCTGTAAACGCTCACTGAGACTCATTCACAAGCAACAGAAGCGACACTGCAGAGACGACAAGAGGATCTATCTATCTATCTATCTATCTATCTATCTATCTATCTATCTATCTATCTATCTATCTATCTATCTATCTATCTATCTATCTATCTATCTATCATCCATCCATCCATCCATCCATCCATCCATCCATCCATCTATCTATCTATCTATCTATCTATCTATCTATCTATCTATCTATCTATCTATCATCCACCCATCCATCTATCTATCTATCTATCTATCTATCTATCTATCTATCTATCTATCTATCTATCTATCTATCTATCTATCTATCTATCTATCTATCTATCTATCTATCTATCTATCTATCATCCACCCATCCATCTATCTATCCATCCATCCATCCATCCACCCATCCATCTATCTATCCACCCATCCATCTATCTATCCATCCATCCATCCATCCACCCATCCATCTATCTATCCACCCATCCATCTATCTATCCA